>NC_045541.1:182934800-183234800 GCF_009769535.1 Thamnophis elegans | reverse complement strand
TTAGAGGAGGAGATCGGTGCAGTGGGAAGGACCTTCTGGGAATGGGTTTGGTCTGGGAACCATTGAGACATGTACAGCTAATTGTCCCGCATGGCAAATCTGCTGCAGCTATTTGTACTGCAGGGAATCTCTTGGGATGAGGCAATGGGGGAGAGTGTCTGGGGAGGGGTGCTGAGGAGAATCAGTTGGGTGGAATGATAGGGAGAGGATACCAGGGAGGGACTGATTGGGAGATGTGGCCATGGTGCGTTAGCTGAAAAGGTGAGGCTGGGGTGAGTTGGCTGGAACAAGGCGACTGCAGCCATTTGTCCCATTCTCACCAAAGTGATGGGTTGCAAAGTTACTATTTCATCATTGTTGCTAAATAAGGACTATCTGTAATGTTTATGTAGCTATCACAACTGCTTAATTCTCAGGCTTCAAACGCAGGACCAAAAAGCAATAAAGTCTCATAGCAGTATTGCTTGTTAACAGGTTGCCAAAAATAAATTTTCTCCAGAGAATAGTGGGAGGAACCCTTGAAGACCAAAGGATGCAGCCATATTCCTACATTTGAGAAGGGAGGAGAAAATGATAAATGCATAAGGAATAGATGATGTAAGCATAGATATTCACAATTAACAAGCTATCTATTATATTGCCACTCTTCTATTGTCACTATCTTCAACAGAGAAATATTCTCTTAATGAAGAAAAAGCATGTCAGTTACGTTGCCATTGAAATTTTGATAAAGTTGATTGAAAATGAAAGAATTCAAGTTTTCTATTCTATGAGCCAATTCACACACATATCTGATGAAAATGGAGATGTTATCATCAACCTACCAAGGATTAAATAACTACATGTCACAGGACTCTGTGATTTGTAGCTGCCTCCTGACTTTGATGACTGTCATTCCTTGTCATACCTTGACATTAGTGGAATCTTGTTCTCACTAAAGAAATGTGATTGTGATGTTGGGCATGGATAGAAGGATTTCTGTTCTGTGCACACAGATCTCATAGAACAACATGGTTTACCATGGAGGTCCAGGAGATGAATTGTCACAAGAGATGATGAACCTACTGCATACAAGGATGACAGTCTTTACTCCATTCCTCTCAGGGAAATTCTGCCCAACCTTGATGAAGCCATACTGCAGATCTGGATGTGAGGGGGATTTAAACTCTGCTATTTCAACAACAATTGAATAGCTTTAAAGAAGTTCTATAAAATCTTAAACATCTAAAAAAAGAGCCATATATGTATAAAAACACTGATGTTGAACCCAATCTTTTAAAGCACTACCTTAAAAATAAAATAAATAAACTAAGGAACAAAATTAAATTTACCAATGAAACAATAAACATGCATCTTTTTTTCAGTTTAACATTTTTATTAAAATGTTTTATTAGTTTATAAGATAAAATACAAAATACAAAAGTAAATAGGAAGACACAGAGGAGGGGGAAGAGAAGAGACAAAAGTGAGGAGAAATTGAGGAAAAGAAAAGAAGAAACATTGACTTCCGACTCCCTCTGTTGAAGTAAAAATAAAGCATTAACATCAAACCACAACTTTTTGTTTTTCCCTAATATTATAAACTAGCCATTTCTTTAAAATCATATCAATGAAATTGGTTAAACCCAAAATCAAAGTTTTATTTTTTTCCCACCTCAAACAGAAAGTTCAGAAGTGGTCTCCATGTGGAAACAAAAGTACTTATATTCTTTCCTTTAACCAAAATTGTCAATTTTGCCACTTCTGCCATCTCCATAAGCTTCTGTAGCCATTCATCCATAGTGGGAATCTATGTCTCCTTCCATTATTGTGCTTATAATTGTCTTGCTGCTGTCAATATATATAAGATCAAACATTTTCCCCAAGTCTTTTTCCATTAAACCCAAAAGAAAAGTTTCTGGTTTCATTTTTATTTTAATTTGAAGAATATTCTGTATTATAATATGAATCTTACTCCAAAATGCTTTATCACACGTCCACCAAAATGGTAAAAATTTCCTTCTTTCTTTTACACTCCCAACATTCATTTGAAATACCTTCATACATTCTGTATGACTTTTAGTTTAGTGGAAATTTTAAACCATTCATCCACATATTTTCCCATTGTTCAAGCATCACATGATGTCAAAAATTCCTTGCCCCACAAGCTCAAAATCTGAGAGAAAATTTTTATAAGATGTTCTATAGATGGCATTTAGATCCTAAAAAGCTGGCTTCTATATATCCAAATGTACAGCCTAAATGTTGGAGGTGTGGTTCTCTCAATGCTACATATTATCATATATGGTGGACCTGCCAAAAGGTTAAGGCATTCTGGATAAAAATATGGTGGATTATGCAAAATATCTTTAAAAGAAGGATAAAGTTTACTCCTCAGTTATTCTTACTAGGTATATGTACTGACTTTACAGTGGTAGAGACTAACTTGATTCTGCATCTAATAACGGCAGCAAGACTGTTGGTGGTGCAATACTGGAAGAAGGAAGACTTGCCTACAACTCAAGAATGGACACTAAAAGTTACAAACTTAGCCGAGATGGCTAAAATATCGGCATATATTAAAGATCACTCAAATGAGAGATATAAACGAGACTGGAAAAAATGGATTGACTATATACAAAATAAATATGGGATCAAGAAATTCCAGTTAGCCTATGCTTAAGATCAGAAATGATTAAAATTGTTTAAAGTTAGTTCAGCAAGAAGAAGCTAAGGTCAATGTAGAATGTCATTAATTTCTTTATTTCTTTTTTTTTTTCAATAGATTTTAGACTGTGTTTGTTAAAAATCCATACCGTGTACGGGTTCTGGGAGGGTAGAGGGAGGGAGGGGTATACATTAGGCTAGACAAGAATTTGGTGGTAAACTAGAATTATTTTGACACACAAAAAATTGTACTTTGATGTCTTACTGATTTAGGAATGATGAAATGTTTGTTTTAAAAGAAATAAAACTTTTGAACCAAAAAATTCCTTGCCCATTGAATCATACAATGTTTATTTATCATGTCATAAATAACCCTGCCATCCAAACCTTAATCTGTGACCCTCTAATTCAGCCTCTTATCCTGGAGGTTCACCCACTCATTTTACCAAGCCAGACAACATGCCTCAAAATACAATCTCAACCCCATTTTTCCTTAGCATCTTGCAGTAGTTTGAATCTAATTTTGGGTTTTTTCCCTTTACCATATAAACTTGGAAATATCGGAAATAATAAACATATCTTTAATAACAGGTTTTCCATCCATACAGGGCATTGGACCTCATTAAGGCGCTTTGAAAACATGAAAAACAAAGACCTGACCACAGGAATATTGTAAGTAGTTGCAGAACTTGATAAGAAATTCTTTTATGGACAAATTCCTCTTTCACATCATCATTTATTAGAAATCTTATCACATTCTAAATATGCCACAAAGACAAATATAAATGAGGAAACTCTTTGCATTAGTTAGAAATTTTTGTTTCTTACTATATTTTCTCTACAATTCAGATCAGGCCTCAGCAGAATAATGTAGCATTTGGGGGAAAAGATACAAGCCAAGAGAGCAGCCGTGGAGGCCAGGATGGAGAAGATCTCCACAGCTACCATGGACTTCCCTTTGGTGCTCAGGTAGGTGGGGAGGAAGGAGATCCAAACACTGCAAAAGACCAGCATGCTAAAAGTAATGAACTTGGCTTCATTAAAGCTGTCAGGCAATTTCCTGGCTAGAAAGGCCACTGTGAAACTGACAAGGGCCAAAAGTCCTAGGTAAGAGAGGACACCATAAAACATTACAGCTGAGCCTTGCTTACATTCCAAGATGGTCTCTCCAAACAAGGAGTGGAAGTCCAAGTTAAGAAATGGGGGAGAGGTTCCCAGCCATGTGGCACAAAGAAGGGCTTGGACCAGAGGACAGGCTATGACAATGGAGTTGGTCAGTGGTTTTCCTAAGAGTTTCCTTGCCTTGTTCCCTGGCTTGGTGGCCATGAAGGCCAGAACCACCATGACAGTCTTTGCCAAAACAGAAGAAACTGCAAGGGAAAAGAGAATGGCAAAGGCAGATTGTTGTAAGAGACAGGTGATCTTCCCTGGCTGACCAATGAAGAGGAAGGAGCAAAGGAAGCAGAGCAAGAGGGAGACCAGGAGGATGTAAGTGAGATCTCGGTTGTTGGCCTTCACAATTGGTGTGTCATGATGCTTATAGAAAATCACCAGGACTGCAGAAGTGATCCCAGAGAGAAAAAGGGCAAGAAAAACTAAAATGCATCCCAAGGTATCTTGATAAGAAAGGAAGTGGATCTTCTTGGCAATGCATTGGTCCTTGTCCTTGTTGGGAAATTGGTCTTCTGTGCAGGGTTCACAGTGAGCTGCATCTGGAATCAAAAGTCTTTGTCTAAGGATTACTTCAGCAACTATCATACACATTATTCCTCCCGCATAAATCACATGAGTGGTGCCTTTCTGTTGTTGACCTGTGTTACATACTGTGAATGTATATAGTTTTCACCAAGGTCCGCTGCTACCAGTGGGAACACATTTGAATCTGATTGGCCAAAGGCCCTGCCAGAGCCCTATAAAAGGATTGCTGCCGGACAAGACCTTCACTGGATTGTAGATAGCAGTCACTGAATAAAGAGCTGTTTGTTACTGACCCTGAGTGTGCCTCATCTGTTCACCCTATCTAACACTGGTGATGAGGATGGGATCAGAAGGCAACTAGGCACCGAAAGAGCAAAAACAATCCAGCAAGTAATCCAGCCCGGAGCGAAGCATGGCAGCAAGCAGCCATCTTAAAGCGGCAAATTTGAATCAGCTTCACTCAAGACAAGATGACTAGGCAAACCTCACCAGCTCTGTATGACCCAGCCTCCGAGCACTGGGATTCCTACATGATGAGGTTCAACTGTTTCCTCGAAGCTAATTACCTCTTGGGCCTGTCCGAAGGCCGGAAGAAGGCAATGTTCCTAAGCTACTGCAAACCAGAGGTCTTCAAGATGGCGAAGGACCAACACCACTCCATTCAGTCACTTGGTTGGTGCTACAACAGATGCTGTGAACACACTATGCTCCCAGACCATCTAAATATGTGCGGAGGCATGAATTCAACCTCTGGAATCGGAAGGAAGGCAAAACAATCAACCAATATGTTGCCGCACTTCGAAAGGCTGCCGCATACTGCAAATTCAGAGACCTGGATGAGCTCCTCCTAGACCGCATTATATGTGGTGTTTGGGACATTAACTTACAGAGGAGGCTGCTCGCCAAAACCAACCTTACTCTCCAGATCACCCTAGACGAAGCCAGGGCTACCGAGTCCTCAACCAAGTCAACAGAAATGCTGCAGAGACAAAGCAGACCAGAGAGCGCACACAAAATCACAGGCATGGATCATGAGACCACGGAGCCAGAAGTGTCAGACAGCAATGATGACATCTACCATATGCACACTGACCGAAAGGAATCGGTGCAGAAATTTGAATCGCAATTCCTGCCCTGCGCAGGCTGCGGAGGAAACCACCTGAGATCAACTTGCCATTTCCAGGACGCCATCTGCCAGTGTTGCAAACGAAAGAGGCACATTGCCAGGATCTACAGGAACGGATTCCCCATAGCAACCAGACAGCCAAGAAACCAACCGGCATACCCGAAACCACCGTAATGAAGGACATGGCAACCATGACCAAGGCAGCCAGAGGGAGCTACTGGAGCAACGTTCCAGACAACCATCAGCCAGACCTGCATAACGTGACCCAAAAAGCTGAGAATCACAGTCCTCCTTGAGGGATCCCCATGTTGCATGGAGATTGACACGGGGTCATCACTGACAATTATGTCCTGGGTTACACTTAAGAAGATTGTCCCCAACTTAAAGAGGCACAAGCTGCGGGTTCCAGTCATACGCCTGAGCAACTACCAGGGGAACTGAGTCCTGGTTCTTGGACAAGGCACTTTCTGAGTGCAATACAAGTCTTTCAACGGACTGCTTCCTGTGACAGTAGTCAGCAGTGCCCTGCAGAGCCTCCTAGGGCTCGACTGATTCAAACCCCTGGGCCTTGAGGTGACCGGAATCAACACATTTGAGACAACAGCACCAAAGAACTACTTAAGGAGTTCAAGGACATCTTTGGCACCTGTCTTGGTAAGTAGGTGGGGACCCCTATAACTTTTAATTTGGACCTGAACATAGCCCTGAATAGGCTGAACCCCAGGAGAATGCCTTTCACTCTCCGACCCAAAATTGATCTGGAATTGGACAAGCTCATTGGCCAGGAATCCTAGAGCCAGTAGAACATGCACGCTGGGAGGCCCCTATAGTGACCCCGATCAAGCTGGATGGGTCGGTCTGCATCTGCACAGATTACAAATGTACAATAAATAAAGCTTTACAACAAAGTGCTTACCCTGTACCCATTGTACAGCACTTACTATATTCGCTAGGTTCTGGAAAATTTTTTGCTAAATTGGACATGGCACAGGCATACCATAAGTTGCCTATAGATGGCACCACAGCAGAGGCCCAAACCATTGTGATGCACAGGGGTGCCTTTAAATGCACCCGGCTGCAATTTGGAGTTAGTATTGCCCCTGGACTTTTCCGAAGGGTCATGGAACAACTTTTGCAGGGGATACATGGGGTCATCCCCTATTTTGATAATATTTTGGTATCAGCTGCAAAAAAAGAACAACTTTTTAAACAACTTAGGGCTGTTTTGACCAGAATTAGTGAAAAGGGTCTCCGCCTTAAAAAATAGAAATGCCAAATCAATGTGCTATGGATTGAATTCCTAGGGTATCTCATCGACGGCTCAGGGATTCACCCCACAAACAAAAAAATTAAGCTATCCAGGACACCTCGAAACCAGATTGAACTCCAGGAGTTCCTTGGACACCTTAACTTTTACACCGTCTTTCTTAAACAGAACCTTTGCATCAGCTCCTCAGCAAAAATGTAACATGGACTTGGGGCAAAGTCAAGGCTGCCACATTTGCTGCAGTGAAAAAACTATTGTCAGCAGACACATTCCTGGTCCAGTACAACCAGACTCTGCCACTGGTGCTGACTTGTGACACTTCACCTTTTGGCATTGGGGCCGTCCTCAGCCACCGCATGCCCAATGGAACCAAGGCACCCATTGCCTACTACTCAAGGACTCTTTCAGTTGCCGAGAGGAACTACAGCCAACTGGACCTGGAGGCTCTGGCTGTGGTACCTGCCGTCAAATGGTTCCAGGAGTACCTTTATGGCCATGATTTTCAGATCATCACGGACCATAAAACACTTCTGGGATTACTGTCTGGGGACCAACCTACACCTGCTTCACTGTCACCGTGGATGACCCGTTGGACTATTTTCCTTGCAGCCTACAGCTACTGCCTCATTCATCGGCTGGGCACTACATTGGAGAATGCTGATGCCCTCAGCCAGTGCCCTCTACCAGAACTACTTGCAAACCCCACACCAGAGACACCAGTCCTACTCATAGACTGCCTTGAGGCTGGGCCTGTTTCCTCCAGTAAAGTTGCCTGCCACTCAGCTAAAGACCAGACTCTGAAAAAGGTTTTGAACTGGGTGTGGAGGGGGTGGCCCAAGGGGCCAGTTGGGCCAGAGTTTAAAATGTTTTTTGTAAAAAAGGATGAACTGTCTGTAATTAATGGTTGTTTACTGTGGGGGGACCGGGTCATTGTTCCATCTAAACTGTGAGTTGCAGTATTAGAGGCTTTGCATGTAGGGCATCTGGGAATTGTTCAGATGAAATCTTTGGCCAGGAGTTACTTGTGGTGGCCTAAAATAGATAAGGAGATTGAGGAATGGGTGGCTACCTGCACACCATGCCAGGAGTCCAGACCAGCTCCCCCAGAGGCGACCGATAAGAAGTGGGAGCAACCTCAAGCACCTTGGTCTAGGGTGCACATTGACTTTGCTGGCCCAGTTCACGGCCAAGTATTCATGGTAGTTGTGGACGCATACTCGAAATGGTTAGAGATAGTCCTCATGGTCACTACCATGGCAGAAGTGGTCATCAAGGCACTACGGAGACTTTTCTACCATGGCCTACCTGATGTCTTGGTCTCTGACAATGGGCCCCAATTTGAGACCTTCTTAGCAGTGCAGGGAATCAGGCATGCCCTGGTTGCTCCATTCCGTCCAGCCAGTAATGGACAGGTGGAGAGAATGGTGCAAGCAGCTAAAGAAGCCCTATCCAGGATGGGGCCAGGAGATTGGGAAACACAGGTGGATCAATTCCTCCTTATTCAGCATATCACACCCAGTGCTACCACTGGGAGTACCAATGTGGAGGCGGCACATTGACCAACTCCGTAGCTGCCTCTCCGAATCCAATCTCAGGAAGTCAGAAGTAACTCCTGCACGAGTTAGCCAAAGCCCTGCCCAAATGGAGCATGAATTCACTCCTTACACAGACATCTCAAACCCGAAGGTACCGGTGGTCTTATTTGTTGAGGTTGCAGGGTCGCAACAAGTTCTGAGCGAGCCGGCTCTAGGAACTCCAGCCGTGGCCTGTGAAAAGTTCCAGGAGCTTCCACCAGGCAAAGCAACAGGTCTGTCCAACCTGACTGAAGATCCAGTGCCAACTGAACTGCGCAGGTCTGGGCAAGCCACCAAAAAAACCGCCTACCTGTGCGACTACATCACAAGCTGGATGAACCCAACTAAGAGGGGAGGGGTGTTACATACTGTTTATGTTTTATGTTTTATGTTTTATTGAACATTTATATGCCGCCCTTTTCCCTGAGGGGACTCAGGGCGGCTTACAACAATAGGGGAAGGGAGTGCAAGACAAGACTTAAGTAAGAAAAGAAACGTGAGTAAAAAAAAAAAAAAAAAAAAAAAATTGACCATAAAAACACAACATTCACTCAACATTCGGGCAGGGTGAGAATAAATCCTATCCCCAGGCCTGACGGGATAGCCAGATCTTGAGGGCTGTGCGGAAGGCCTGGACTGTGGTGAGGGTACGGATCTCCACGGGGAGGGTGTTCCATAGCGTCGGAGCTGCAACTGAGAAGGCTCTCCTCCGCGTAGTCGCCAGTCGGCACTGACTGGCGGATGGAATTCGGAGGAGGCCTACCCTGTGCGATCTGATGGGACGCAGGGAGGTAATTGGCAGAAGGCGGTCTCTCAGATAGCCAGATCCACTACCATGGAGCGCTTTATAGGTGGTAAGTAGGACCTTGAAGTGCACCCGACGATCAACAGGTAGCCAGCGCAGCTCACGGAGGATCGGTGTTATATGGGCGAACCGTGGTGCGCCCATGATCACTCGCGCGGCCGCGTTCTGGACTAGCTGAAGTCGTCGGATGCTCTTCAAGGGCAGCCCCATGTAGAGCACATTGCAGTATTCCAGCCTAGAGATCACAAGGGCTCGAGTGACTGTTGTGAGAGCCTCCCGGTTCAGGTAGGGCCGCAACTGGCGCACCAGGCGAACCTGGGTAAATGCCCCCCTGGTCACAGCTGACAGATGGTGGTCAAAACTCAGCTGTGGATCCAGGAGGACTCCCAAGTTGCGGACCCTGTCTGAGGGGTATAAATTTTGCCCCCCCAGCCTGATTGATGGAACGTTAGCCGAATTTTTGGGAGGAAAACACAACAGCCACTCGGTCTTTTCCGGGTTGAGCACCAGTTTGTTAGCTCTCATCCAGTCTTTAACAGCCTCAAGGCCCCGGTTCATCACGTCCACCGCTTCATTGAGTTGGCACGGGGCGGACAGATACAACTGTGTATCGTCCGCGTATTGATGGTACTTAATCCCGTGCCTCCGAATGATCTCGCCCAGCGGTTTCATGTAAATGTTAAATAGCAGGGGGGACAGAACCGAGCCCTGCGGCACCCCACAGGTTAGGGGCCTCGGGGACGATCTCTCCCTCCCCACCAACACCAACTGCGACCTGTCCGAGAGGTAGGATGAGAACCACTGTAAAACAGTGCCGCCCACCCCCACCTCCCGCAGTCGTCGCAGAAGGATACCATGGTCGATGGTATCGAAAGCCGCTGAGAGGTCAAGGAGAACCAGGATGGACGCATAGCCTCCATCTCTGGCTCTCCAGAGATCATCGGTCAATGCGACCAAAGCGGTTTCAGTGCTGTAACCGGGCCTGAAGCCAGACTGGAAGGGGTCAAGATAGTTAGCTTCCTCCAAGGTACGCTGAAGCTGTAAGGCCACCACCTTCTCGACAACCTTCCCCACAAAGGGGAGGTTGGAGACTGGACGATAGTTGTTAAGAACTGCTGGATCCAAGGACGGTTTCTTCAGGAGGGGCCTCACCACCGCCGCCTTAAGCGCGGTGGGGAGGTGTCCCTCCCGAAGAGAGGCGGTAACAACCGCCTGGATCCAGCCTCGTGTCACCTCTCTGCTGTTGGCAGTCAGCCAAGAGGGACACGGGTCCAGTATACAGGTGGAGGAACTCACAGCTCGCATAGCCTTGTCCACATCCCCGGAGGCAACATCCTGAAACTCAACCCAGAGATGGTCTACCAAGTCGTTCCCCTGTGTCTCGACTGGATCTGCGAGGGTGGAGTCCAGTTCCGATCGAAACCGAGCAACTTTGTCCGCCAAGAACTGACCATACTCCTCAGCCTTACCCTGCAGGGGGTTCCCCGTCTCCCTCCTATTTAGGAGGGAGCGGGTTATCCTAAACAGGGCGGCTGGGCGGGACTCGGCGGACGCTACCAAGGAGGCAATGTGTGATCTTTTGGCGGTTCTCAATGCCCAAATGTACTCCTTGGTGCAAGCTGTCAACAGTGCTCGGTTCGATACGGACCTGTCGGACCTCCACCGGTGCTCTAGGCGTCTCCTCCGGCGCTTTATCTCACGGAGCTCCTCGGTGAACCAAGGCGGTCTCCGCGAGCCGCTGACCCGGAGGGGCCGTAGTGGCGCAATTCGGTCCAGAGACTCTGATGCTGCCGAGTGCCAGGCCGCAGCAAGAGTCTCCGCCGAACTGTGGGCGAGAGCATCTGGAATGACCCCAAGCTCCGTCTGGAACCTAGCAGGGTCCATCAGTCGCCTGGGGCGGAACCACCTGGTCGGTTCCTCCTCCCTACGGTGGGGGTTTGGCCTCCGGAAGTCTAGCCTCAGTAGGTAGTGGTCTGACCACGACAGGGGAATGATCTCATTTCCCCTCAGACCAAGATCATAACTCCACTGCTCCGAGAGGAATACGAGGTCGAGTGTGTGCCCCGCTGAGTGGGTAGGGCCTCGAATTACCTGGGTCAGGCCCATGGCTGTCATGGAAGCCATGAACTCCTGCGCTCCGTCAGAGTGTTCACCGAGCGAAGGCAGATTGAAGTCCCCCAGAACCATTAGTCTAGGGAACTCAATTGCTAGCTCGGCTACTGACTCGAGGAGCGCAGGGAGGGCTGCTGCAACGCAGTTGGGAGGCAGGTACGTTAGCAGCAAACCCGCTTGACCCTTGAGGTCCAACTTCACTAGTAGGGACTCACACCCGGCAAGCTCCGGAGCAGGGATCCTACGAGGAGCTAAAGACTCCCGGACTACAATAGCCACACCGCCACCCCTTCCCTGGGCTCTCGGCTGATGAAGCACCTGAAACCCGTCTGGGCACAGCTCTACGAGGGGGACTCCTCCCTCTGTGCCCAGCCATGTCTCAGTAATACATGCCAGGTCTGCCCCCTCGTCTACAATCAAGTCCCGGACGAGGGGAGCCTTATGAATGACAGACCTGGCATTTAGCGACAGCAGCCTGAGACCAGGGTCCTGATTGCTCACGCCATCTGACCTTGGAGTGGGACTCATAGGGCCGGAAGGAGGGATCTCTGCAATATAGCGAACCCTCCTTCCCCGGTAATGGCCAGCCCTAAAGTCCCCGCCGTATCTGCCCCTCCCTGTTATGACCGCAATGCTCCGACTCTCCCCCGTGGGTATAATTCCCCCGACCACCCCAATGGCCCCCGCTTGCCCCGCCAGGTCCTCCGAATCAGGCATACTCAAACACTCACACAAACAGTCCCCACAATATAATTAAAACACAAAAAAATACAGCAATAATAATACTAAAAGTGGGTCTTTCATACTAACACATTCAATCTGTGAATGTATATAGTTTCCAGCAAGGTCCGCCTGCTACCAGTGGGAACACATTTGAATCTGATTGGCCAAAGGCCCTGCCAGAGCCCTATAAAAGGGCTGCTGCTGGACAAGACCTTTACTGGATTGTAGATAGCAGTCACTGAATAAAGAGCTGAATAAAGAGCTGTTTGTTACTGACCCTGAGTTTGCCTCATCCGTCCACCCTACCTAACAACCTGCAAAGGGAGCAATGAAATAATCCCCTGTGCTATTTATGGGACATCAACAAGAAAAAAAAAATCCTCATTCATTTAGGATAATCCTGATTAGCCAGTGATGAGGATTTGTTCAGTTCTAGCTAACCATTCGATGTGCACTTCCATGAATAATGTGGCTTTCAGTTTGATGTTGCTGCCTGTTTTTTCTCCTATTTTATAATGGGACCCACAGAAGATTGATAGATTATTGGATGTTGAATGTTCCTGTTTTGTTTTTGAGTACATTATCCCTGCCTTAACTTCTCTGCTTTGTATCTCAAATCTGGTCATTCAGACATTTTTTGCTCCCTCCGTCTCCATCAGAAACATAAATAGGTGGATCTACTCTTTCTCTGGCAGGTCTATTTCTTCAGAGGTTGAACTGCTGGAAGAAGCACACCTTAAATGATCAAATAAAAACTTGGACCACCTGCCCTACTTCCTCAGGAAAAGGCTGGAAGCTGGTTTCCCAATTGGAGATGAAAGTAGAAGCAGAAATGGAAGTTGGGGACTCATAAATTGTGCCCTCAAACTATCCTTGCTGTGAGTTAGGAAAGGGGACCTCTCTGCCCAGGGCAGTTTACATCTTTAAATTGAAAAGTTCTTTTGAAACGTATGAGTACATGTCAATTAAAAAATATGACACAATAACAAAAATATATTGATTTAATGAATGGCTGATTCTTGATCCTGGAATATTTAAATTTGATGTCTGCTCTACCTGTCTGATTAGAAATGGTCCCTTCTGGACAAGCATCACACTGGTAGCAGCAAACCGGATTTCCCTCTGGAACTCTTCTCCTCTCTCCTGCCTGGCACCTCTTCCTGCCACACCTGGCAAAGGGAATGGTCTGAAAGATAAGTATTTTAAATTACTTAAGGAATGAACCTGCTGCATCCATTCTTTTCCCCATTTCTACTTCTATGTTCAGATTCTCTTCTAAAGAGATACATTGCCACCGTCTATCAGAAATATGGAAGACCTCCTGAGGGATTCAGGCCACTGGCATTCCTGAGACATCCATAGATGCTGGAGATTGGAAATGGGGTTTCATCCTGCAGAGGAAGGCTTGTGACTGAACCACAGTATTTCTAAAAGAAAGAACTGAGTCATGATGGTCCATGGAAATCACTGTTGCTTGCTGTACTTGCATTCTGCATTTCAAACAGAAGTCGTTCTCAAGCCTTAGCTGTGTGTGTGTATATATGAATGTTTGTATGTGTGTGTGTGTGTGTGTATTTGTTATATTTGTGCTGATAAATAAATAAAGGGAGACTAGTATAGATCTATTTGAAGCTATTTAGCTCTCATCAGCTACCCATACCCTTGCTGGGAATCGAACCTGTGCTCTATTGCCTCTTTGGCAGATGTGTTAACCACTGAGTTACAGAGCTTGACTCCTTATCAGCCAGGCCAGGGTGAAAGGTATATATTTAAAGTCACAACCCCTGGTATGCCCAAATATGGGAGGAAGATCACTACTTCCATTCTCTGTCCTTCGGCTCGTCACAAGAGACCATCCAGACAGAAACCCAATGTTTTTTTACTGTTGCCTTTTTGTTACATTTGTTATATTTGTGCTGATAAATAAATAAAGGGAGACTAGTATAGATCTATTTCAAGCTATTTAGCTCTCATCAGCTAGCCATACCCTTGCTGGGAATCGAACCTGTGCTCTATTGCCTCTTAGGCAGATGTGTTCACCACTGAGCTACAGAGCTCGACTCCTTATCAGCCAGGCCAGGGTGAAAGGTATATATTTAAAGTCACAACCCCTGGTATGCCCAAAGAGGCAATAGAGCACAGGTTTTATTCTTCGCACAATTATCTAAGTACAATAAATGATTTCATCAGTTTACATTGAGCTTTTGTTCTGGCTTATCTTATCTTTCCCAGCTGTTTTTGTGTCTAATGGCCTTTGAACGACCATGTACTCATCTCTTTGCTTTTCAACAAGTTCCCCTTCTTAAAAGCAGTTGTTTGTTTCTCTGGCATCCAGAAATACAATCTAAAGGCAGTGATGGTGCCTTCTAAAGCCTCTGATATTGGGGGTCTAATTTCAAATCCAGCATAAAAGTCCCAAACAGTTGCCAATCTGGCATTAACCACACCCATTAGGGAAGGCTATTTCTAATTCACGTGGCTCTCCCATCCCTCTGCTGTAGCTCCCTGTCGCCAGTCGACTCTACAATTGATAGGATATTCAGTTAGGACAGGTACAGGAAAAAGGATGCTGCCCTAGGAGGAGACTCTATGATGGAGGAACCAGACGTCCGGTTGGCAGAGGAAAAAGGATGCCACACTAGGAGGAGACTCTATGGTGGGGGAACCAGACGTCTGGTCAGCTCCAGAAATGAACGTGTGTGTGTATGTGTTTCCGGTTAAGACCTTTGTGGTACTTTGAGTGTTTAAGGTTGCCAACCCCTGACCTGGTCTAATGTGAAGTAATCTTGGCTAGGAAAGATTTTTGTGTTATTTTGGCACAAAATAACAAACTCCCTTGGTTTGTTAATTATATTTCCATTTTAAGTGTTTATTTTCAATTAAATAATTGTATTTATGAAAATATCCACCATTCTTTTATATATACAGTGTAAAATCTTTTATATAGACTGTCACTTTCAAATCCACTTTCAGCTGAGTCTCAGTCTTGTCTGGAGAAACTTGTTCCTCTTCAGTAACATTTTTCAAATATTAACTAACTATAGTGTCAGACACTCTTCAAAGTAATAATCAGTAATATGACTGATCTCTGCTCCTCCTCGCCCGCTTTCTTCACTTGCCAGCCTTCACCGTCCGCTTCCTTAATTTTTAGTAAATTGCTCTGTCCAGGGACTGTGTAACCCCCCCTCCCACCCCTGCTCTGACAGGGAGAGCAATGCACCCATGGAACAGAAGTTTCCTTCAGACGTTGTGGGAGCTTCTTCACTGGAGGCTTTCAAGAAGAGACTGGACTGCCATTGGTCAGAAATGGTGTAGGGTCTCCTGCTTGGGCGGGGCAGGGGTTGGACTAGATGACCTACAAGGTCCCTTTGTTCATCTCTTAAAATAAGGAAAGGGGAGGAAAATGGAGCCTATACAGGCTGACCTGGTGCCAGGACAGCTGGGCCTCTCCCACCCCCATGACACCCCCCCCCCTTCGGACAGAGTCCACTTGACTGGTGGAGATTGGTCCAGGAAAGAAAAGCTGCCTGTATTATTTAAAAATAGCTGAAATTCAGATATTTTTTCTCTTCCCAAATTAAGTTTGGCTGTTGTCTTGGAAATCCAAGCTGGATACAACCCTACTTCATCGCCCTACACATAAGGGCTATTCAAAGTGATGGGAAAAAGTGACTTATGACTTGTTCTCACATTTATGATCATCACAGCATTCTTAACAACTATGCCACTCATTTCACATGCCACACCCACCCAGTAACATGATCACCTAGCCACACCAACCCAGTCATTTGACCACATAGATATGCCCCAAACCACACCCACAGAACCAGTCATTAAAACATTGAATCCCACCATTGTCTCAAAAGTGTTACAGGCAAAGCAGATTTTTCACCAAATGAATGCCATAATTTCTGAGTTAGTAGGTTATTTTTCAAGTTAGGAAGATGTTCTGCATCTCAGGAAGAGAATGAATCTTTCCCTGAACTTACAACATTTCCTTGCAGCTCACCTTTGTGGCCCATACGATTCCATCAGAGTTAATGGTGAAATCCTGGCCTTGGGAAGCCTCAGGATTTACTTGCCCAACCTTCATGGGGATAAAAGATCGATTTGGAAGGAAAAGCCAATTGAGAAGATCATAACGAGCAGATCCCAGTCCATCTTCTGAGAAGGAGACTTCATCTCCAGCACTGTTGTTGAACTGCACATTCCTCAAATAGGGAAGAATCTGAAAGAAAGGAGACCTTCAGAAATTGGGGTATTTTTTGCTAGAACTCCAAATGAGACATTGTGGCTTCCATCATCACATAATGTCCATCTTGAGAAGATGGGTTTTTATTTGAGAATCTAGTTCCATCTCTTGGTGGCGATCTGAGGAATCGGGTGTATTTAACTCTAAAACTAAAAGTTTCCCCTTTATCACTAGACGTGATTTCCATCTCCAATTTCACCAAAACACAAGAATTTTACTTCCACAATCTAAATTTAATTTTAGAAATTTCCTCTTGTGATACTTTGCTACATGAACTTTCAAATTGGCATGGTTTTGTTAACTGATAAATGAATGTTTGAAGTGAATAAATCATTTCTATCAGAACCAAGGAAAATTCCACTGGTTTTCTCTGGTTCATTGTCAAAGGCAGAAGAATGCAAGAATCAGGTTTGATCCACTGGGCCATGTGGGAGGAAGCATCTGACCTGGTTGGTCACTTCATTATTCAACTTCCCCGCCACACTGAAAGCGGCGGTGGTGAGACCCCTCCTGAAGAAACCATCCTTGGATCCAGCTGTTCTTAATAGCTATCGTCCAGTCTCCAACCTTCCATTTCTGGGGAAGGTTGTTGAGAAGGTGGTGGCCTTCCAGCTCCAACGGTCCTTGGAGGAAGCAAACTACCTAGACCCCTTCCAGTCAGGCTTCAGGCCCGGTTACAGCACAGAAACCGCTTTGGTCGCATTGATGGATGATCTCTGGAGAGCCAGAGATGAAGGACGTTCCTCCATCCTGGTCCTCCTTGACCTCTCAGCGGCTTTCGATACCATCGACCATGGTATCCTTCTGCGACGACTGCGGGAGGTGGGAGTGGGAGGCACCGTGCTACGGTGGTTCTCCTCCTACCTCTCGGACAGGTCGCAGTCGGTGTTAGTGGGGGGGCAGAGATCGTCCCCTAGGCCCCTAAATTATGGGGTGCCTCAGGGCTCGGTCTTATCCCCCCTACTATTCAACATCTACATGAAACCGCTGGGAGAGATCATCCGCAGGCACGGGATTAGATACCATCAATATGCGGACGATACTCAATTGTATCTGTCCGCCCCGTGCCAACTCAATGAAGCGGTGGACGTGATGTGCCGGGGCCTTGAGGCCGTCATGGACTGGATGAGGGTTAACAAGCTTGTGCTCAACCCAGAAAAGACCGAGTGGCTGTTGTGTTTCCCTCCCAAAGATTTGGCTACTGTTCCACCACTCAGGCTGGGGGGTCAAATTTTATACCCCTCAGAGAGGGTTCGCAACTTGGGAGTCCTCCTGGATCCACAGCTGTCATTTGACCACCACTTAACGGCTGTGACCAGGGGGGCGTTCGCCCAGGTTCGCCTGGTGCGCCAGTTGCGACCCTACCTGAATCGGGAGGCTCTCACAACAGTCACTCGGGCCCTTGTGACCTCTAGGCTGGAATACTGCAATGTGCTCTACATGGGGCTGCCCTTGAAGAGCATCCGGCGACTTCAGCTAGTGCAGAATGCAGCCGCGCGAGTGATTGCGGGTGCACCCCGATTCACCCGCATTACACCTATCCTCCGCGAGCTGCGCTGGCTACCTGTTGATCTCCGGATGCGCTTCAAGGTGCTATTAATCACCCATAAAGCCCTACATGGCAGTGGATCTGGATACTTGAGAGACCGCCTTCTGCCAATTACATCCCTGCGACCGATAAGATCCCATAGATTAGGCCTCCTCCGCATTCCATCGGCCAGCCAGTGTCGGCTGGCAACTACAAGGAGGAGGGCCTTCTCAGCAGTAGCCCCGACCCTTTGGAACGAGCTCCCCGTGGAGATTCGCACCCTCTCCACCGTCCAGGCCTTCCGCATAGCCTTGAAGAACTGGCTCGCCCGTCAGGCCTGGGGATAGGATAGTTGCCCCTCCCGAATGATGAATGTATGTTGTTTGCTATTTTATTACATGTTGTCCTACTGTCTGTATTCCCCCCCTTCCCAGTTTTTGTGTGAGCCGCCCTGAGTCCCCTCAGGGAAAAGGGCGGCCTACAAATTCTAATAAAATTCTAAATTCTAAAATTCAGAGAGACCCAACATTTTAACCTTTGATGCAAAAAATTCTGATGAATCTCAGACTAGGAACCCATTAGGACCACTTTGAATCTTGCTTTGCATTCTGGTTGTCATAGAAACAGAATCACAGTATTGGAAGGGACGTTGGAGGTCTTCTCGTCCAACCCCCTGCTCAAGCAACAGAGGTTCTACAGTTTTAGACAGGTGGCTATCCTGTCTCTTCTTAAATGACTCCAGCAATGCAGCACCCACGACTTCTAAATGTAAACCATTCCTTAAGAAATTTCTCCTTAGTTCTAGGTTGCTTCTCTCTTTCATTAGTTTCCATCCATTGTTAATCAGAAACTGTTTTCACACAGAAAGCTGAGTAGCAAAACAAATGATAAACTAAAAAAAGGACAGGGTCTTAGATAAGTTGGTATGGCAGTTTGCAGTCATTTAATCAGAAACAGAAGAAGTTCATATGGAGATCTTCTGATCTAAGTTTCTGTGGAATGAGTCAAAGGCTTATCTGCCAACTTACCTGCCATGACTGGATATTTGAGGTCCTCTTTCCAAGCCTCATCATGGCCAGTCGAGCTCTGAATCCATGCATTGCATGTAAAGCATGTGCCAGAGCATAAACAGCATTGTAGACATTGTAACTGTCACCTGTCATTTTTTTTTCAAACGTGTAATTGGGCACATTCTGCAGATTCTCTTTTCCTGTACATTGTTTTTCCCCCTTTGGAGGGATCTTTCCTGGTTCATGGATCTTGCAGTCAAAGACTTTTCCCCACCATCGAGGGAGAAAGACATGTCCTTGGGGGTTCAAGGGGTCTAAAGTCAGGAGAAAGTGGCTGAATTCAGAGACATCCCTGGAGTGGTCCCTAAAATGCAAGACCCCATGATAATGCTTTACATATTGCGATGTTTCTTCAGTTTCTTTCATGCCAAGTTTCCAATGGGAAGTAAAGATACAAACTTTCCTAAATGATACTTTTTTGAGTTTTTCAAAAATAAGTACCATTGCTACTACAGTGATAACAGAAACTGGCTCTGCAAATAGAATAAACACTTCTGTTTTAGACAAGGTGAGGAAATTGAGAATAATTTTTCTCCGATTGATTAGAAAATCGTCCAATTTCAGCATTAGAGTGAAGGCCAGGCAGATCTCCTTCTCCTGGAGCATTGGAGTCACAGTTGAGATGAAACTTTCTCCCCTGTCATCTTCAGGGGCCAAAAGCCCAACCCAGTTCCACTGGAAATACAGGAGCAGCTGGACTAAACCCACATACTGAGGAGATTCCTTGGGATTAATCCGGAAGAAGGAAGGATAAACTCTTCTCTCTTCCTGAGAGACCTCAAAGCCAACACCGAGCTGGAGAAAAAGAGAGTCTTTTTTCAAAGATAAAGTAAAAGTTGTATGCTGACTTTAGTAGTGACCATTGTGTGGTTGATGGCTGGCTGACTCACTTTGACTTGCAAACCTAATCTTCTTCCCTTCTTAGCCATTTTTATTGGTTGTGATACATCAGAAGACAAGAGAAGAAACCAACAACCTGATACAGAGACTCATTGGCACTAAAATGATGCTACCCTTTAATAAAGAATAATCCAAGAGTCACAAGCTCATTATATTTCCCCCTCCCAAAAAAGCTACCATACTTTTAGTTTCATCTTCTGGCTTCTGTGTGTCCTTTTGATCTTTGTCTATTCCATACTGTATCCAAGAAAGCTCTCTTACCTGTGGGACCTTAAAGATGCTGAAGAGGGAGGCCATCTGCTTTGAGGACCTGGCAGTGAGATCACCAATGATGGACAGCAGAGTGTCTTGTAGGTCACATTTGTAACCTGGAACCACTTGGCCTCGTGAGGAGAGCATAGAGAGGCTGTTTAAGGAAATAAATATGTCCCTCTGGTAATGTCCATAGATGTGGAAGCCAAGGGTGAGGTTGTGCAGTAGAAAAAAATCCTTATTGACCTCAGAGACAGCAAACATCAATGCAAGGAACTGCTGATAGTAACTGGTGCTCATTCTGTAGCGAAAAAACATTAGAAAGCATTACAGGAAATCTTGTGCATGTCTGCAGAATTTGCTTCACTGTTTGGGGGGGGAGTGGACTTTTTTGGGGGCAGAAACTCCCAAACTTCATTGGATTTGTGTTTTTTCAAAGGATTTCCCTTGGGTAAACTTGGATGTGTTTGTGAGAAAGGAAATAAGCCTTTCCATCAATATGGAACTGTTTTATACTCTCTATCATCCCTGCCATATTCACTTTGCTGCAGTGGCTGTAATCCTTTCCAATTGCTCCCCTTTCACCATAATTATTTAAGATCTCTCTTGGAGCAGCTTCTTCAGGTGGGGTAAAGATTGATGAGCACAGGACTACAGTGGGGGTCACCTCATAGATTTACTGAAGGACATTATACATGAGCAGGTGGATTCCAACACTGAGGGAGATTTCTGTAACTCCTGAACACTTGAAGAGTGTTGAGCTTCTATTTGAACTTTTTTCCAGAACTTACTGTTCAGAGTAATATTATAATTTGACTTCTTCACTAGGCCAGCACAGGTTCTCTCTACATTTTTGTTGTTTATCATTTTCCTGATGAAGAGATTGAGAATTCCACCCTATTTTAAGAGCTTGCTAATTTATTGAGAAAAGCACGAAATGTGCACTAGACCCAGACAGTAAAAATACTAGAAGAATATTCCTGAAAAAAAGTCCCCAAATTTAAAGCAAAGAGAACAGTTAACTCCATGTCTGCCCTCCTCTGAAACTTACCCTCTAAGTAAATGAAGATTCCATGTATTAAAGTTAAAGACATGAGACTTTACAATGCTTCCCAAGGGCAAATTCCCACCTATAATGAGATCACCAGGACTATAGTATCTTCCATCCGACTCAATATAATCCCTGAACATACATATGGTTTGCACCCTCTTTGCTGTAGTTGGAGCCAGGAGCCAGAAAAACATCAGCACCAGCATTAGCATGACTCTTGCTCGGTCATTCTTATCAACTTCCCTCCTAGAATAGAAATTAAGGTTTATGCAGAAACTGATTTGAAAGTTGCTTCTGAAATATCACTGGAATGTTAGCAGATCAGACACAACCTTTCCCACCTGGATGGTACCAGGACAAATTTATACCAACTCTACTTCCTCTTACCTGTTTTTGGGCTGTGAGCATAGAGGAAACAACAGCATGTGAGTCTCTTCCAACCCCAGAGTGAGCTCTTTGCAAGACAGGCTAAGGTGACATGTTCTGCCCCCCAGCTGGTGAACTGAGAGATATTTTTTAAAGCAAGTTTTATCCTGGAAGATCTTTGTGTCTAGAAATCCACAGGGGATACATGGAGAATGACTGTTCTTCTGATAATTGTAGAGAAAAGCCATTGTCCTGTCTCCTTAGCAACAGCTTCTCTTCATGCAGCAGAATGGAAAGCATGTTTGTGTCTCTTTGTGTAATTCACAGAGCAGATGGAGTCATGGGGAAACTGTGTAGTTGACCTACATGAAAGTGAACCCTGCATACAAGATGGATTTTGGCTTGTTCCCTAGTCTTGTCAGATAATTTGAGTGCTACTTGGGAATATTTACACCAGGCAGAAATGGAATTTGAGGAAGAATTTCAGGATAGTAACTGCATTTTTGGCGAGACTTTCAAATTTCTGTTTCTGTAGCCTAAGGGTAGCAATTGTCATCCGGGTGTCGCTTTTGGTCTTTTGGGGTGCTGTTCCCAAATTGCCAGGTCTTAAATTCTTTTCTTGAAGATTCAAGGAGGATTTACGGAATCTGCCATCTTACGTGTTTGAAACAAGCATGACAGGGGAAAGTTACAACATCTACAATGCCATTTATGCTGTGGCACACACATTACATGCAATGTATGGATCCAGACTTGGAAAGAAGATCTCAAATGTCCAGTCATGGCAGGTAGGTTCTGTAACTTCCTTGGATCCAGTCCATTCCTTGGACTGGATAAAGGTTTTAATACAGGACACAGATGCTTAGAGAGGAAGATCCTCATGTCTATTTCTTGAATTAAGCAATTCCATGGCATCATATCACTGCATCAAATCTGCATCAAACCAGATTAAAACAGTAATTATTAACAAAAACACAAATGAGGGGGTCAGTTTATATTCCAAAGTAACTGAGAGCAGGATAGGAAGTAATAAATGGAAGATTATCAAGAGTGATCCAATGTTCAGTCAGGAAAGGTAATTTCTGCAATCATCATCATCATTATCATCATCATCATCATCATCATCATCATCATCATCATCATCATCAAATAGGAAACTCACAATGCGTATTTCTTTCATTAAATATATGCATGGCATCATATCACTGCATCAAACCAGACTGAAATAGTATTTAAGCAGAAAACAACAAAGTGAATTAACCACAATATTTATTTATAAAATTTATATGCTGCCCAATCCCGAAGGATGAGGATTTTGTAAAAGAGGTGGAGGGGAGAAGAGAAATAAACCAAGCCAGTTGCCCATGAGGTTCATGTAGGAAAGACCTTCCTAAAAGTTCTTCAAAGGTCTTCAGAGGTTGTCTGAGTTTCATAAAGTGGTCATCCCAGGAAGGAAGCACCATCCCAGAGCAAGAGAGAATGAAGAGCAAGATAGCAATTTTGCCAGATGCTTCAACAGTCCTAGTGGGCATATTTGCAAAACCACCTCAGTTTCCTTCTGGATGTACCCTTGATGATGATGATGATGATGATGATGATGATGATGATGATGTTGTTGTTGTTGTTGTTGTTATCTATCATGCCTGTCTTTTGGTGATTCTGTGGTGCAGATCTCTCCTCATTTTCCAATCTTGTATTACTTTTTTAAAAGATACTAAACTCAGTTGATTTTAACCTTGGTTTGTGTTTCTATGGCTTAGCATGCTGTGTGACCCTCCTCGTGTCTTTAGTTTGCAACGTGTTGTACTGAACAGCTTGTTGTGTCCAAGCAACCTTTGTCAAATTTACCACACAGAACTGGACTCAACCTAGTCTGAAATTCATCAGATGTTTTTATTTCAGTGAAGCCACAAATCAGGGCAGGCACTGTGTAGAAAACAAATCCTTAATGGAGTGAAGGGAGTAGAAGCAAAACAGAAATAAAAAAGGAATGTTTGCTAATTGGCATATTAAAAGGAACTTTTCCTTTTACAAAACTTTTACAAAAGTAAAAAAAAAAAAAAAAACTTATTTCAACATTTAAAAATAAGAAAAAAGTCAAGGAAACAATTGATCCATTAATGGAAGAAAATGGCAAGAAGGGAATAAGCAAACACACAATTCGGCATCAAATGCTAAACCTTGGGCCACTTCTGGACAGTAGAATAACAAACTGGGGCAGGAAATTCCTTCACATGGCCCCACTTGGTCATATCTTGTTCCCACATTCTGCTTTCCTTGATTTTCAGCTAGAGAAAGTCACTGGGATTCTACACTGATGTGGTAAAAATGAAGTAATCGTTCCTAAAATGCATTACTCATTTTCAAGACTTTGGGCCAAAGTCAACATTTAAAAAGAGCCTAGTATCACAGAAGCAAGATCATACAAAGAATTTTGAATTTGACATATTTGCATGTAGACACCATTCTGATAAAACTGCAGCTGAAGTAGCTGTAATACAAATGGCCAATTCAAAAGAGAAACTTTTGTAGGGGAAGTAGGTAAAAACTTGGTGTTATTCTAGATTGCTCAGATCTTCAACAAGGAAACTCTTCTAGATTCTCAGATAGATATGAATCCCCTAATATGAGGGCCATCACACAATGATAGAAACCAGTTATTCCAATTTCTTTTCATTCAGCTTCTTCCCTATTTGAGGAAGGTCCACTTCAACAACAGTGCTGGTGATGAAATCTCCTTCTCAGAAAGTGGACTGGGATCTGCTCGTTATGATCTTCTCAACTGGGTTCTTCTCCACAATCTATCTTTTGTCCACAGAAAAGTTGGACATATAGAACCTGAGGCTCCCCCAGGCCAGGATTTCAACATTAACTCTGATGCAATTGTCTGGACAAAAAGGGTGAGCTGGAAGTTAAAATAAATGCAGCAAAAGAGTCATTCTTTTCTGGGGATTCAAAACATCTCCCTTACTGGAGAACAGGTTACTGAATCAAAACTTTGGCAACCATTTGATGACAAAACTACTTTGCATGTAACATATTTGAGGTCTGATTTGTGACAGATCCAAAAGGGATGAGATTAGGAAGAAATTCTACTTGATACCCAGGATGCAGATGGAGCAGCCAATAGTGGTTTCCATGGACCATTCCCATTCAGTGTTTCCTTCAGAAAAGCTATAGCTCAATTCATGACCCTTCTATTGCATGTCAAGCCCCAGTTACAATCTCCAGTATACATTGGTGGTCTGGAATGGAATGGCCCTTAATCTCCCTCTGCCTCTTCCAAGTTTCTGCTAGAGCCCAGTTAACCATTTCTTTTGAAGACATTTTGATAATGGAAACAGAAATGTACAAATGTATCAGTGAAGCATGTTTGTTGCTTTTGCCATCTCAAGCACCTCTTTATTCTCTTTTAGAAAGTGCCTTTTGGCCGGTGTGCCATGAAGAGGTGCCATGCAGGAGAGAAGAGGAGTGTTCCAGAGGGAGAGCAGGTCTGCTGCTATCGATGCGACCCTTGTCCAGAAGGGACCATTTCTAATCAGACAGGTAGAATAAACTTTTAATGTAGATCTTCTGTGATCCAGGAAACCACTCAGTAGAAGCAAATATCAATTTTGTTGCTATTTTTCGCAAATTGACATTCTTCAACATAGTCATGTTTTTTCAGCAGAAATTCTGATTTCATGGATCTAAACTGTCCTGCCCATCTCCCACCCCAGGCCACCTGTGTCAGGGTTGTCCTGAGGTTGTCCTGAGGAGACAACCTGTCCTGCTGCTCAGCAATTTAACGCAAGGTGGTTTGGGACACAATTCATGTGTTGAGGAGTCCTTAGTGCTCTTCATGTGTTACCTCCTTGACTTTCTACTCCTTCTCTTACAACCCATTGGGAAATCCCACTACAAATCTTTTCATGAAGGAGTGTGAGGTTCAATATTTCTTATCTAGAGTATGATTTTTCAGTCCCAGATAATTGATAGACCTGTTGTGGAATGAGAAGTTATATCCAGCTATATCTGTGTATTCTCCTCTGCAACAAAATCCTGAAAGTGTAATTGCAAAACACAAAGCAGAGAATTTGAGCCAAAGAGGTGAAACCATCATTGCCTCTAGCTAACCTGTCATCAGGGTCATCAGTAAAGAACGATTAACCCTTTTTGATCCATCATAAAATACAAAATGACTCTTGATTTCAGATGCAGCTCACTGTGACCCCTGTCCAGAAGACCAGTATCCCAACAAGGACAAGGACCACTGCATTGCCAAGATGCTCCACTTCCTCTCCTATCAAGAGACTCTGGGATACATCTTAGTTTCTCTTGCTCTTTTTCTCTCTGTGACCACATCTGCAGTCCTGGTGGTTTTCCGTAAACATCATGAAACACCAATTGTCAAGGCCAACAACCGAGATCTCACCTACATCCTCCTAGTCTCTCTCCTGCTCTGCTTCCTCTGCTCCTTCCTTTTCATTGGGCAACCTCGGATGCTCACCTGTCTCTTCCGACAAACAGCTTTTGCCATTCTGTTTTCCCTTGCGGTTTCCTCTGTCTTGGCAAAAACTGTCATGGTGGTTCTGGCCTTCATGGCCACCAAGCCAGGAAACAGGGCAAGGAAATTCTTAGGAAAACCACTGACCAACTCTATTGTATTAGGCTGTCCCCTGATCCAGGCAATTCTTTGTGCCACCTGGCTGATAACCACTCCCCCATTTCCCAATTTTGATTTCCACTCCTTGACTGGAGAGGCCATCTTGGAATGTAATGAAGGCTCAGCTTTAATGTTTTACACTGTCCTGGCTTACCTGGCTTTTCTGGCCCTTGTGTGTTTCACTGTTGCCTTTCTGGCTAGGAAATTGCCTGACAGCTTTAACGAAGCCAAGTTCATTACTTTCAGCATGCTGGTCTTCTGCAGTGTTTGGATCACCTTCATCCCCACTTATCTGAGCACCAAAGGGAAGTCCATGGTGGCCGTGGAGATCTTCTCCATCTTGGCATCTGGGGCTGGTCTCTTGGCTTGCATCTTTTTCCCCAAATGTTATATTATTCTACTGAGACCCGATCTAAATTGTAGAGAAAACATAATGAGACCCAAGAATCTCTGACTAATGTACTTTCTGAGAACTTTTATTTGATTTTTGGACTTTTTTATTTTATCAGCTTTCTTTAAAAAATGAAATGAGGAAAGGGCTTTTCCATGAAATAATCAGATGATGCAAACCATTACAAAGTACCTGTTAATCTTAAACAATCCCTCACCTTTTATTTTTCATTTATGCCAGTTCTCTTCTGAGTCGATCCCCTTGAGTTGATCATCTTGGAAATAAATCTGGATGTTAAATATGTAAACATTCCTTTCCAAAATGATGGATTTATTTGAATCAAAAGTGTTAAAGAAAATATGTTGGAGTGGATTTACTATCGTTATTTTTAAGCACGTTTGTTTCCATAGATCACTGAAAGTTTGCTGAATTTCTTATTATTTTTTTCATTCAACTGATTACTAGTTCTTTTAAAATAAATTATAGAATTTTAATAATCCACATTGTTTTTCTCTCTATTAATTGAAAAACACTTTATGAAAATATAAGATAATAGCAATAGTAGATATTAAAACTAGATATTAACAATATTTTTCTGTCCCTGCTAATTGTTACTACTTTTTATGGTTTATTGATGGAGAAGGAAGGGCGAAGAGATGAATGGAAGAAAGGAAAGAAGCATGGATGAGAATAAATGTTTTCTCAGAAGTCAAAATAAATGTTTCCTAGATTTGAAATGCATACTTGTTGAATATATTTGCAAATTAATATATCAAATACCAAAACAGTTGTATTTGGCAGAGAAATTGAGCGAACTAATGGTGGGATTAAATTTTTTTACTAGCAGTTCTGTGGTTGTGGCTTGGTGGACATGGCTTGGTGGGTGTGGCAGGAGAAGGATACTGCAAAATCTCCATTTCCATCCCACTCCAGGGCAAAGATAATGTCAAATCTCCATTTCCACCCAACTCCAGGGGAAGAATACTGTAAAATATCCATTCCAACACCACTCCAGGGCAAGGATACTGTAAAATCTCCATTTCCACCCAATTCCAGGGGAAAGATACCGTAAAATCCCCATTCCCTCCCCACTCCACTAACCTGCTTTCCAGCTCCATTCTCTGGTGCAAGGCAACATAAGAAGACCCAGCCAATCAGCTGGGACTCAGATCTTCTGGGATTTGGGAGGCAGAGAATAGATGGGGGCAGGGCAAGCCAGAGGTGGTATTTGCTGCTTCTCCAAACTACTCAAATTTTTCGCTACTTGTTTGCCAGAAGCGGTCAGAACTGGCTGAATTCCACCCCTGGAGCAAACTATTTAGAAGAAGCCCTTGCCAGAGTGTTGCAGAACCTCTATTCCCATTTGCCATCTGGAAAAAAAAAGATCATGGATGGGGGGAACTGAGGGGAGCCTCCCAAAAGAACCTGAAAGAAGGAAGGACAATTATTTTGTGCTGTACAGATTTGGAGGAAACTATGGTGGCCTGAAGGAAGGGAAAGGTATGAAGAGCTATGCTGAGTTTAGCCGTATTTCCTATAAAACCAATGAAATTGAGAGCAAGGATTTTTTTTGCCAGGGCAACCTGGTCTACCCAATTATGGGATGGAGTGTACTGCTTCCATTTTCATTTTTGCCTTTCAGCACCAATCCAGGATCCTTCTCAGGCAGTCGATTTTGGGACAAACCATTTTTGTGTTGAATTTATGTTTTACCAACAAAGATATAAAGGGAAACTAGTACAGATCTATTTCAAGCTATTTAGCTCTCCTCAGCTAGCCATACACTTCTGGGATTCAAACCCCAGCTACTTGCATATTAGGTAGATGTATTGACCTCTAAGCTATGGGCTCTCCTCCCTTTGTCGGCTATACCTGGGGAAAGGTCAAGTGTTTTTTGTCAGGGCAACCTGGTCTGCCCAATTATGGGATGGAGCATATTGCTTCATTTTTTATTTTTGCCTTTCAGCCCCAATCCAGGAGCCTTCACAGACAGTTGCTTTCATGACAAACTATTTTTGTGTTGAATTTATGTTTCCCTAACAAAGAAATAAACAGACACTCATATAGATTGAGGGCAAGGCATTAAACACCAAATACATTCCAGAATAATTCTATTTTTAATAGCTTGTGGGACACAAGAAGCATCTCTAGTTTCTCAGGCAAAGCTGACAGTGTCCTGGAAGGTGGGAGGCTCTATAAATATTTTAAATAAATAGACAAAACAAAACCTCCAGAGAACAGGGGCAGCAGCAGAAAAGAATCCGATTCTTGAGCAGGAGCTGAGAGTCAAGTTGTACCCCCATATCACACCACAAGGCAGTGTAGCATCATGCAGGACCAAAGAGAGAAAGTCTTGAATGGACCAATCATCCACAGCTGCTTAGTTTTGCTAGGATTCAAACTGAGATTTTTCCTCCCCTTCCAACAGACTTCAAGCACCTGGACAAAAAATTGACTGCATTGCTTTGTAGAACTGAACATCATCAACCTACAGTTGACCTCTGAGCTGGAACTGAGAAGGCCTCACTGAGCCACCTAAACAATCAACAGTGTTCCAAGCAACATTGCCTGGAACCATCTTCAGAGAAAGGAGAGAAACACATAACATGCACATTGCGCCCATTCTTATTACCCCCATCAGTCAAGGGTTTACCATGGGTGATGGAATCCTTCCTACACCAGCTGACAATACTGGAGACATATAGTCCTGAGAGTGGAGGTTAATTCTCCAAGCTTGTGGGTTGGTTCCCACATGTATCATTCCACTGGAGATGTGATGATGTTACTTAGCCTGGTAAAGAAATGTTCGTAAACCAGCCCACAAACTCAGAGAACAAATCTCCGCCCTTGTGCTGCACTCGAGTTACAGATATTCACCACCATCGCAAACACATGTTGCTTCCCTAGACAACACAGAAGACCAACTTTGCTGGCTCCAACTAGTTGCTAGAGTTCAAATTAGCCTAAGATCTTGAGAGAGCATCTTACCTATTTTTAAAATCTATGGGAGAAATTTGTTTATTGGGGTAGGTGATGGAGAGAATGGCTGTGCAACAGCTTCAGAGGTTTCTGGATAAACTGGAGTATCTGGATCCTTACCTACAGTGGTGGGATTCCTATTTTTTTCTACCAGTTCTGTGGGTGTGGCATGGTAGGCATGGCATGGCTTTGTGGGTGCGGCTTTGTGGGTGTGGTTTGGTAAACATGGCTTGGTGGGCATGGCAGGGGGAATGATACTGCAAAATCCCCATTCCCTCCCGATCAGTTGGGACTGGGGAGACAGAGAATAGATGGGGGCAGGGCCAGTCAGAGGTGGTATTCACTGGTTCTCTACTCAAAATTTCCGCTACTGGCTCTCCAGAACTGGTCAGAACCTGCTGAATACCACTTCTGCTTATTATTCAGGTTTTAGACCTGGATATATTACAATACCATACTATACCATACCATACCATACCATACCATACCATACCATACCATACCATACCATACCATAGAACACAACAATACAATACAACAATACAATACTAAATACAATACAATACAATACAATACAATACAATACAATAGCAGAGTTGGAAGGGAACTTGAAGGTCTTCTAGTCCAACCCCCTGCCTAGGCAGGAAACCCTATACTATTTCAGACAAATGGCTCTCCAACATCTTCTAAAGACTTCCAGTATTGGGGCATTCACAATTTCTGGAGGCAAGCTATTCCACTGATTAATTATTCTAACTATCAGGAAATTTCCCCTCAGTTCTAAGTTGCTTCTCTGGTTGATTAGTTTCCACCCATTGCTTCTTGTTCTACCATCAAGCAGAACAAGAAACAATGTATGCAATAGTTTGACTCTCTCTTATTTGTGGCAACCCCTGAGATATTAGAACACTACTATCATGTCTCCCCTAATCCTTCTTTTCATTAAACTAGACATACCAAGTTCCTGCAACCATTCTTCATACGTTTTAGTCTCCAGTTCCCTAATCATCTTTGTTGCTCTTTTCTGCACTCTTTTTAGAGTCTCCACATCTTTTCTACATTGTGGCGACCAAAACTGAATGTAGTATTCCAAGGGTGGGCTTACCAAGGCATTATAAAGTGGTATTAACACTTCATGTGATCTTGATTCTATCCCTTTGTTTATGCAGCCTAGAACTGTGTTGGCTTTTTTGACAACTGCTGCACACTGCTGGCTCATATTTAAATGATTGTCCACTAGGACTCCAATATCTCTTTTACAGTTACTACTATTGAGCAAGGTACCACCTATACTGTACTTGTTCATTTTGTTTTTCTTGCCAAAATGTAGGACTTTACTCTTTAAACCATTGAATTTCATTTTATTAGATAGGGCCCAATTTTCAAGTTTGTCCAGATCCTTCTGTATCTTAAGCCTCACTTCTGGAGTGTTGGCTATTCCTGTCAGCTTGGTGTCATCTGTAAATTTGATGATTTCCCCATTTATTCCCTCATCCAAATCATTGATGAAGATGTTGAAGAGTTCTGGGCCTAAAATAGAGCCTTGGAGTACTGCGTACTTCTCTCCATCTAGATGCAGTCCCATTGAGGACTACATGTTGAGTGCGGTTGGACAGCCAGTTACAAATCCATCTGGTGGTGATGCTGCCTAACCCACTTTCTTCTACTTTATCTAGTAGTAGGTTATGGTCTACCTTATCAAATGCCTTACTGAAGTCCAAGTAAATTATATCGACAGCATTTTTCTGGTCCACTAATTCTGGTCCACTTTGTCAAAGAATGCAATAAGATTAGTCTGTAATGATTTGTTTTTGACAAACCCATGTTGGCTTTTGGCTATTACTTTGTTTACCTCTAGGTGTTTGCTAATTTGTTACTTGATTATCTTTTCCAGAATTTTTCCGGCTATTGAGGTCAGGCTGATAGGTCTGTAGTTTCCTGGATCTATTTTTTTTCTTTTTTGAAGGTGGGAACCACATCAGCTCTTTTCCAATACTCTGGCAGTTCCCCTGTGCTCCAGGATCTCTGAAAGATATAGTTCAGTGGTTCTGAGATCAGGTCTGCCAGTTCCATCAGAACCCTGAGGTGTAATCCATCCGGTCCTGGTGATTTGAACTCATCTAGGGTAGACAGGTGCCCACTTTACCATTTTCTTCCCTATTTCAACTTCTGTTCCTAATCTGATTTTTGTGGTACTGTTTTTGATAGATTGGACGGTTTTATCCCTTTGTCTATAGACTGATGCAAAAAATGAGTTAAATAGTTCTGCTTTCTCCCTGTTGCTTGTCACTTTCTTGTCACTTTCTCCCAGCAATGGACCAATTGTTTCCTTAACCTTTTTCTACTTTTTAACATGTTGGAAGAAGCTTTTTTTTGTTATTATTTACTTTTGTGGCAAGCCTTTCTTCATTGTGAGCCTTAGCTTTCCTCACTTCACATTTATGCCTATAAATGTGAAGTGAGGCTATTTGCTGATATTCTGCCCTAGTTATATCCCCCTCTTCCACTTTTTATACTTATCTTTTTTGTCTTTCAATTTGTCAGAGAGTTCTTTATGCAGCCATGCTGGTTTATTTTGGGAACTGTTATTTTTCTTCTTCATTGGTATTGTGCTAGACTGGGCTTTTGTAATCTCATTTTTCAAAATTTCCCAAGCTTCATGAGTTGTTTTCCCCTTGAGGATTCTCATCCATAGAATTCTTCCCAAGTTCTCTCTAAGTTTATTGAAATTAGCTCTCTTAAAGTCCAAGACTCTAGTTTGACTTTGTTCTACTACTTGTGTTTGCTTAATGTTGAATTTCTGACAATATACAATAATATAAGCAGAAGCCAATAACAATTTACTATTCTAATAAATAATTTCTAGAAGTTTATTGTATCAGAAACAAACAGCCAATATTGCTTTAATCAGTAACAATTATATATTAGATTTAAGCAATTCATAATAAAAGCAAATAGCCAATATTAGTTTGATTGATAAAAGCAAATAGCCAATATTAGTTTGATTCATATACTCCTTCAATATCATCCCTAACCACACAGGAATAAATAAGCCAGTTCTTCCACACACAGAACTGCATTATTGATCACTTTCACAAGGCTACAACTGATCGCCATGCTTAGCCCTCCTGCTATCTGAACAAACTCCTGCATAGGCCAGAATCCATCTGGGGTGCAGCTGCTCAGTTTCAGGTAGGCTGAATACATTGACCTGCACCTTGACCTTCAACTCCATCTGCTCGTAGGATCAACAACAAGACACACAAACATGTTTTCCCCTTCTGGTGTCTGAAGAGTATTGCTCAGTGGGTATGACAATTGCTTTTCCTTGCAATTATCAGAAGAACACTAATTCTTATCCCTCATAGATTTCAACCCCCGTGTCTTCCAAGATAGAACTTGCTTACATGAAAGACGGCCTGAGCTTTCCCAAAGGGTCTGGAAATGCTACTTTAGGTTGTTTTGCAGACACATGATTTCTTGTGATCCATGAAACTGAACTCAATTTTGTCCTTCAGTGACAACTCAAACTAGGTAAGAGAAAGCACACTTGATATTAAGGCCACCCAAGAGTCCCAGCCTGCTTCTTCTTTGTTAAAGCCTTGATGGGAATTTTGATCATGATCTGAGAAAGAAGGTGAAAACAATGAATGGGCTGCTTCTCCTGATGCTTCTGTTTTGGCTCCTGCCTCTAACAACTCATAAGGTAATACAAAGCATATGTGTAGCGAGGAATCCTCTACGAACTGTGGAGGACTACTACAGGCCTGGAGATCTCATTATTGGAGGGAATTTGCTCCTGGAAAAGTTTGTTCTCATTAATATGATGGAATTTAACTGTGAGCCATCAAAGTCAGCAATTTCAACAAGGTATGTTTTCCCTGGAAGGGAATGGATTAGAAGATGTTCTGCTTTCTTTAGGATTTAGTCACTTTTTCAAAATTCTTGTTCTGGTAGCATTTCTAAATTCTGCTACAGTGCAGAAACTTTGGTGGTTTCCTACATAAAGAACCATTCTCATGAAATAGACTAGAATATTCCAGTTTAATTACAGACTAAATAAGCAGTATAAAAAGTGACAAATGGGGTACATGTTAGAAGTTGTGGTGGCTTAGTGAAGAAGTTTACTTTTAATATTAATTTAGACCAAAGCCAAGGGGAAAAACTCAAAGAGCGGGTCAATCCATTGACAATGTAGTGGTGTCGTGTGAAAAGACAAACCCAGTTTTGGATTCATTTGATTAACAGACTGGAGGTTAAAACATATGAGGAACGGTTGCAGGAACTGGGTATGTCTAGTTTAATGAAAAGAAGGGCTAGGCTGCCACAGAGAAGAAGGAGTCATGCTATTCTCCAAGGCACCTGAGGGTAGGACAAGAAGCAATGGTGAAAACATATCAAGGAGAGAAGCAATGTAGACCTAAGGAGAAATTCCCTGACTGAATAATTAATCAGTGGAACAACTTGCTTTCAGAAGTTATGAATGCTCCAATACTGAAAATTTTTAAGATGTTGGATAAACGCTTGTCTGAAGTGATGTAGGGGATTGGAGTAGAAGACCTCTTTCCACCTCTGTTATTCTAGTTCTAGGTTATTTGTAATGGCCTTTATCAAAACTATCTTGTGGCCTCCAGTGGACTATTATGAACAGGAGTGGTTCCCATAGCTGATACAGCCTTGAAAAGGACATCCAACTGCCAAAGCTACCTAAGATATTTCTCATGTGGATGAGTCATGGCTGATACCATTGCAGATATGGTACGTCCCTCTCTACATTAACCATGGTTTCATGGCAGTACCAACCACACAATCTTCTTAATCACATTGTCTTGTCCAATGGCTCACAACATATGGATCCATCACCTCAGAGTCCAGGAGAACACACAGACAAACACACTCAAGGAAAGGTGAATTCCATCAGCACAAAAAAAGCTTTTGTGTAATAATCCCCCATGTTTTCTCATTATAGCACTACATTCAGGAATTACCAGCTTTTCTTGGCCTTGGTACTTGCCGTCACGGAGATCAACAAGGATTTGGTTCTTCTCCCCAACATCACTCTTGGCTTCCATATTTATGACAATAAAGAGACCATTATGAGAATTTCCTGGAACAGCCTCTCTCTCCTATCTACACGAAGCCGGATGGTTCCAGATTACAAATGTGACAAGCAGGAGATGCTGCTCTCTGTCATTGGAGATCTCACCTCTCAGTACTCAAGGCAGATGGCCTCCATCTTCAGCATCTTCAAGGTTCCACAGGTAAGGGGCTTCCATAGGGTACCAGTTTGGAGCAGATAGAGAACAGATGCAAGCATAAAAGCTAAAGATGAGACCAAATTAACTTGGAGAAAATCAGGACTACATGATGTGCAGAACTCATGCAAGGGATGAACTTATATGTTGTGTGTCAGCATGTGTGTTCCTTTATATGGAACAATAAGAAATTTCTAAAATGCTTTCCTGGAAGTGGTATACGTCTAACTGCTATTGCTATGAGGAGAGTTTACATGAGAGAGTTTACTTTGTAGAATAAAGCAATCTTGATTATCGATAGCAAAGGAAAAGAATTCAGCTGTATGATCTTCAGTTTTACCTCAATGTAATTGGAAGCTTATCGTACAACTTCATGGGATTCGGACTGATGGGCATAAGAACAAAAAACAGAGGACGATGAGCTTTAACCTCAGCATAAAATATGACTTTGCCATGAAAAATTCATTTGTAAAGCAAGACTCTCTTTTTTTGCAGCTCGGTTTTGACTTCCTCAGGTTCACTCAAGAAGACAGAATTGTTTTTCCTTCCTTTTTCCGAATCAGCCCCAATGAATTCCTTCAATATGGTGGTTTAGTCCAGCTGCTCCTGCATTTCCAGTGGAACTGGGTTGGTCTTATTGCCCCTGAAGGTGACAGTGGAGAACGTTTCATCTCATCTCTGAGTCCATTGCTGGCAGAGAAGGAGATCTGCCTGGCCTTCAGTCATCTGTTGGCATACGAATCTTACAGTATTGTAAAGTCAAAATATATTTCTATAATTAAAAGTTGGTTTAAAGCCGAAGTGATCCTTTTGCTTGGAGAATTAAAGTGTGTGAATACTCTATATCCCTCTCTGCATATGTTTGAAAAATGGACCAAGATTGCATTTAGAAAGGTTTGGATCCTGACTTCCCATTGGGAAATCAGTGCATATCACCTTGGAACTCAGAAAGCCCTTCCATGGTGCTTTGCATTTTACAGATCATAGCCATGATGTCCCAGTATTCAGGCACTTTCTTCTGTCTTTAGACCCCTTGAACCCTCAAGGAGATGTCTTTCTTCCACAATGGTGGGAAGATGTCTTTGAGTGCAAGATCCACAAACCAGGAGAGATCCTTCAAAAGGAGGGAAAACCATGCACAGGAAAGGAGAATTTACAGAATCTGCCATCTTACATATTTGAAACGAGCATGACGGGCGAAAGTTACAATATCTACAATGCCGTTTATGCTGTGGCACATGCTTTGCATGCGATGTGTGGATCAAGAGCACAACCAGCCATGATGAGGCTTGCAAAGGGGGTCTCAAATGTCCACCCATGGCAGGTAATTTCTCTGAATGTTATCCAGTCCACAGATTCTTAGAACTTCCCATGGATGTTTCTTGGTTAATTCATTAGATATTTCTATGCCGCCCATCTAACTGCATCTGTAGCTAAATCTGAAAACAAACTAAATCAGCAATTAATAAAATAGGATAAAATGTTGATTTGATTAAAAAAGGGGGGGAGGGATAACCAAACCAACATCAACAAAAGAATATTCTTCCTTTAAGGTCCTGAAACGTCTTTAACATAGTTACAGGAGTTTCAGAGGATGAAATGCCCTTTGAGGAAAGGAGTGTCAGCCCAGAGGAAAAGGGCGATTTGCGTGTCTTTGTGCAACATGCTTGCACAGATCATGAGAAGTCACACTGCCCACATTTGCTGAAGCGCCAAAGTGTGAATGCAACATGTAACAAGACGTTAGCCTCGATTCATTTTAACTTGCTTTATTTTTAATGGTTTAGGATTCTGTGTGAACATTGACCATTTATTTAGGAAAGTATCTGTTGCACTGCCCAGCCTCTCTTAATCTGTGCACCCACAGAAGGGATCCAGTGCAAAGCAGTTTGCAGGATTTCTCCTTCTCTGAAATTCATCCAGATGTTCTGCATCAACAGCTTTACTTGGGTGGCCTCCTGATCCTGGAGGGAAAAGACAGGGCAATGTGTTCCTTTTGACAAACAATGCCCTCTGTCAGCCAGAGACCCTGCTTGGCATCTGGTCAGGCATGGCTGCTCTAGACTAGACTAGACTAGACTAGACTAGACTAGACTAGAATAGAATAGAATAGAATAGAATAGAATAGTTCTTTACTTTACACATTCACTTACCAAAAAGCGGGAAAGACAGGCAGAATCTAAGAGGATTCATGCATAAATTAAGTAAAAGTAGTCCTTGAGTTACAACACAGTGATATTCTCCAAAGCATTTGAAGGCAGGGCAAGAAGCAATGAATGGAAATTAATTAAGGAGAGAAGTAACTTGGAATTCAGGAGGAACTTCCTAAAAGTGAGGACAATTAACCAGTGGAACCGCTTGTCTTCAGAAGTTGTGAATGCTCCATCACTGGAGGTCTTTAAGAAAAGACTGGACAGCCACTTGTCTGAAATTGTATAGCAATGGATCAATAAGGGCTTTTTGGACGGTGTGTGTGGTCATTTTGAATGGTGCCGTAACCTGAGGATTACTTTTATTCTATTAAACATTTATTAAAGAAGCCATGGTAAAGAACATTAGATAAAAGAATATTTTACAGTGTTGGCGGTCAATCTCTCGTGCCCCATGAATAAATTATTGGAATTTGATGCTGCTCCTGATGACTCAAATATCCACCAACCATGCCTAGCTTTAAAGATTTGTAATCTTATATATATGTATATATAAAAACGGCTGTGGGTGTGTATATTTCAGCATAACTCTGGAATGCTTTGAGTAATTTCAACCAAATTTGGTACACAGATGACTTTCTCTCTGGAAACAAATACTGTGGGTGGTGGTGGTGGTGGTGGTAAGACATTCCTAACACCACTTGGGGGGGGTGTTTTGTTAATATAGGACCTGTTGTGCCTTAAAATGGCTTCTACTGTGCAGCACAGTAGAGTTGCCATGGTAACTGCTTCACAGTACTCCACAAGGGGGCTCCCTCTGGTAAGGTGGAAAATCCAACATTAGAAATTACATTTGGTCCAGACATTTTCCCCCTATAAATAAATACTTGGGCAACACTGGGCTATCTACTAATTATCTTCTAAAATGATGGTCACCCGAGAATGTTAGAAGCCAGGATGTCTCATTTCTACTTGTTCCACTTCCTAAGAAACTCTTTTCTTTCAGCTTCTTGCCTACTTGAAGAATGTCCGGTTCAACAACAGTGTTGGAAATGAAATCTTTTTCTCAAAAGATGGACTAGAATCTGTTCAGTATGATATTCTCAACTGGATTTTCTTCCCCAATCAATCTTTTGTCCCCATGAAAGTTGGGCAAATAGATTTTGGAGCTCCCCAAAGCCAGGATTTCACCATCAACTCCGATGCAATCATCTGGGCCAAAAAGGTGGGCTAGACAGAAATGACTCGTTCAGCCAAAGGCAAAGAAAGATTTGTTCTCTCCCGGGAATGCTTTTCAATATTTTTTTTTAAAAAGTTCATTGAATCAGAAAAGAAGGCAGCTGTGTGGTGAATGATGTGCTTTTTAAGAAACAGATTCAAGTCTGACTTGTGCCATATCCAATCCTAAAAAATTTTTTTGAAGATGGAAATATCAATGTGGGGATTTAATGATGCATGACCATTAAACAGGACATCTCAAGTATTTTTCTTTTATATTTTAGAAGATCCCCTTTGCCAGGTGTGGCATGAAGAGGTGCCATGCAGGAGAGAGGAGAAGAGTTCCGGAGGGCAAGCAGATTTGCTGCTATCAATGTGATGGTTGTCCAGAAGGGACCATTTCCAATCAGATAGGTAGAGCATACTACAAATGTCGACGTTTGAAGAGCCGAGGTCGCGCAGTGGTTAGGGTGCAGTACTGCAGACGACTTCAGCTGACTGTTATCTGCAGTTCAGCGGTTCTAATCTCACCGGCTCAAGGGTCAAGTGGGTCTGCTGCTAACGTACCTGCCTCCCAACTGCGTTGCAGCAGCCCTCCCCTCGCTCCTCGAGTCGGTAGCTGAGCTAGCAATTGAGTTCCCCAAGCTTATGGTTCTGGGGGACTTCAATTTGCCTTCGCTCGGTGAACACTCTGATGGAGCGCAGGAGTTCATGGCCTCCATGACAGCCATGGGCTTGACCCAGGTAATTTGGGGCCCAACCCATTCAGCGGGTCACATGCTCGACCTCGTATTCCTCTCGGAGCAGTGGACTTGTGCTCTTGGTCTGAGGGGTAATGAGATCATACCCCTGTCGTGGTCAGACCACTGCCTACTGAGGCTTGACTTCCGGAGGCCAAACCCCCACCGTAGGGAGGAGGAACCGACCAGGTGGTTCCGCCCTAGGCGGCTTATGGACCCCTTGAGGTTCCAGACGGAGCTTGGGGTTATTCCTGATACTCTCGCCCACAGTTCGGCGGAGACTCTGGTTGCTGCCTGGCACTTGGCGGCATCAGAGTCTCTTGACTGGATTGCGCCACTACAGCCCCTCCGGGTCGGCGGATCCCAGAGGCCTCCTTGGTTCACCGAGGAGCTCCGGGAGAAGAAGCGCCGGAGGAGACGCCTAGAGCACTTGTGGAGGTCCGATAAGTCCGAATCGAACCGAGCACTTCTGACAACATGCACCAAGGAATATATCAGGGCATTGAGGACAGCTAAAAGAACATATATTGCCACCTTGGGTGCGTCCGCTGAGTCCCGCCCAGCCGCCCTGTTTAGGATAACCCGCTCCCTCCTAAATAGGAGGGATGCGGGGGACCCCCTACAGGGTAAGGCTGAGGAGTATGTCCAGTTCTTAGCGGACAAAGTTGCTCGGTTTCGGTCGGACTTGGACTCCACCTCTGCAGATCCAGCCGAGACACAGGGGGATAACTTGGCAGACCATCGCTGGGTTGAGTTCCAGGATGTGGCCTCAGGGGATGTGGATAAGGCCATACGAGCTGTGAGTGCCTCCACCTGTATTCTGGACCCGTGTCCCTCCTGGCTGGTTGCCAACAGCAGTGAGGTGACACGCGGCTGGATCCAGGCGGTCATTACCGCCTCCCTTCGGGAGGGGCACTTCCCTGCCGCACTTAAAGCGGCGGTGGTGAGACCCCTCCTGAAGAAACCATCCTTGGATCCAGCCGTTCTTAACAACTACCGTCCAGTCTCCAACCTCCCCTTTGTTGGGAAGGTTGTTGAGAAGGTGGTGGCCTTCCAGCCTCAACGGTCCTTGGAGGAAGCTAGTTAACTTGACCCCTTCCAGTCTGGCTTCAGACCTGGTTACAGCACAGAAACCGCTTTGGTCGCATTGACCGATGATCTCTGGAGAGCCAGGGATGGAGGCCATGCATCCATCCTGGTTCTCCTTGACCTCTCAGTGGCTTTCGATACCATCGACCATGGTATCCTTCTGCGACGACTGCGGGAGTTGGGAGTGGGAGGCACTGTTTTACAGTGGTTCTCCTCCTACCTCTCGGACAGGTCGCAGTTGGTGTTGGTTGGGGGGCAGAGATCATCCCCAAGGCCCCTAACTTATGGGGTGCCGCAGGGCTCGGTCTTATCCCTCCTACTATTTAACATATACATGAAACCGCTGGGCGAGATCATTCGGAGGCACGGGATAAAATACCATCAATATAGCAATAGCAGTAGACTTATATACCGCTTCATAGGGCTTTCAGCCCTCTCTAAGCGGTTTACAGAGAGTCAGCATATTGCCCCCAACAATCTGGGTCCTCATTTTACCCACCTCGGAAGGATGGAAAGCTGAGTCAACCCTGAGCCGGTGAGATTTGAACCGCTGAACTGCTGATCTAGCAGTAGCCTGCAGTGCTGCATTTAACCACTGCGCCACCTTGGATCAATACGCGGACGACACACAGTTGTATCTGTCCGCCCCGTGCCAACTCAATGAAGCGGTGGACGTGATGAACCGGGGTCTTGAGGCCGTTAAGAACTGGATGAGAGCTAACAAACTGGTACTCAACCCAGACAAGACCGAGTGGCTGTTGTGTTTTCCTCCCAATAATTTGGCCAATGTTCCATCACTCAGGCTGAGGGGGTCAAATTTTACACCCCTGAGACAGGGTTCGCAACTTGGAAGTCCTCCTGGACCCACAGCTGACTTTTGACCATCGTTTGTCAGCTGTGACCAGGGGGGCATTTGCCCAGGTTCGCCTGGTGCGCCAGTTGCGGCCCTACCTGAATCGGGAGGCCCTCACAACAGTCACTCGAGCCCTTGTGATCTCTAGGCTAGAATACTGCAATGTGCTCTACATGGGGCTGCCCTTGAAGAGCATCCGGCAACTTCAGCTAGTCCAGAATGTGGCCGCACGAGTGATTGTGGGCGCACCGCGGTTCGTCCACATAACACCTATCCTCCGCGAGCTGCGCTGGCTACCTGTTGATCTCCGGGTGCGCTTCAAGGTGCTACTTACCATCCATAAAGCCCTCCATGGTAGTGGATCTGAGTACTTGAGAGATCGCCTTCTGCCGATTACCTCCCTTCGACCCATCAGATCGCACAGATTAGGCCTCCTCCGAATTCCATCCGCCAGTCAGTGCCGACTGGCGACTACGCGGAGGAGAGCCTTCTCAGTAGCAGCTCCGACCCTTTGGAACGATCTCCCCATGGAGATTCGTACCCTCACCACCGTCCAGACCTTCCACATAGCCCTTAACATCTGGCTATCCCGTCAGGCCTGGGGATAAGATCCTAATCCGCCCCACCCAAATGTTGAATGAATGTTGTGTTTTACTGTTTTATTTTATTTTATTCACATATTTTATGTTTTGTCTTGCACTCCTTCCCACGAATTGTAAGCCGCCCTGAGTCCCCTCAGGGAAAAGGGCGGCCTATAAATGACAAATAAAACTATATATAAAAAAAAGGTTAACTCAGCCTTCCATCCTTCTGAGGTGGGTGAAATGAGGACCCAGACTGCGAGAGCGATCTGCTGACTCTGTAAACTGCTTAGAGAGGGCTGAAAGCCCTATGAAGCGGTATATAAGTCTAACTGCTATTGCTATTGCTATTTCAGGATCAAGGAAGCCATTCAGTAGATCAATATATTAAGAGATTTGGGGTGATTCCTGGTAGGTTTGAGAGTCTTCATTACAGCGATGCAAATTATCCTGCCCTCCCCCCCCCCCCCGCCAGCCTAACTTCCTAACACTGAGTAATGAGAATTGGCAGGGCTGCTCTCCTAACTGTCAACACATTACAAAAAAAATGTTCAGACTTTGGGAAAAGTGCAGAGAAGAGCAACAAAGACGATTAAAGTCCTGGCGGCTAAAACATATGAAGAAGAGTTGCAGGAATTGGGTATGGCCAGCCTAGAGAAAAGAAGGACTATGGGTGACATGATAGCAGCTTCCCAGTATGTGAGGGGCTATCACAAAGAAGAGGGGGGGGGTCAACTTATTTTCCAAGGCACCAAAAGGCAGGACAATAGAACAATGGATGGAAACTAATCAAGGAGAGAAGCAATCTGGAATTGAGGAGTAACTTCCTAACAGTGAGGAAAATTAACCAGTGGAACAGTTTGCCTTCAAAAGTTGTGGATGCTTCATCACTGCATGTTTTTAAGAAAAGACTGGACAGCCACTGATCTGAAATGGTATAGGGTCTCTGTACCTGAGCAGGGGTGGACTAGAAGACCTCTAAGGTCCCTTCCACCACTATTCTGATTCTGATTCTTTTCTCTAGTCTGGATTCTTAGGTGAGAAAAAAAAAATCAGGCTCCAACCTCCATTACAAAAAAAACCCCAAAATAATCACACAAGTGATTGAAGAGGGAGAGATCCCAATCTCTGAGTAATTGATTAACCCCTGGGCGGAGCCAATCCGCTTCAGAAATTCTTTCCAGAAAACGGAGGTGAATTGCATACCTCTGTCCAATATGATGCGATCGGGCACCCCCTGTAAGCGGTAAATGTGGGAGATGAACATCTTAGCAAGAGCCTTACCAGAAGGAATCTTGGAGCAAGGGATAAAATGAACCTGCTTGGAGAACAAGTCGGTAACCACCCAGATAACAGTGTGCTCCTGACTCTCAGGAAGTTCGACAATGAAGTCCATGGAGATCTCCTTCCAAGGGGCGACTGGGCGAGCTACAGCCTGGAGCAATCTCTGCGGCTTACCCGGCGGGCGTTTAGCAGCAGCACAAACGGGACAACTGGCAACATATCTTTCAATGTCCTTTTTCAAAGAAGGCCACCAAAACTGTCTCTTGACAAGATGGAGTGTTTTGACGAACCCAAAATGTCCTGCCATTCAGGAATCATGAGCTCGCTGAAGAACAATGAGTCTAAGAGATGCAGGAACGTATAGTTTCACCCCAATCCAGGGCAATTCATCTCGCATAGTGCACTCATTCACGTGCTGCCGGAACCACTCATCATCAGGGAGGGCTTTTTTCAGGTTGGAAAGAAAGTCCTGAGACATCTCCACTTTAGGTTTCAAAAGTTTTATTTCTTTTAAGGCAAACATTTCATTATTCCTCAATCAGTAAGACATCGAAGTACAATTTTTTGTATGTCAAAATAATTCTAGTTTACCACCAAATTCTTGTCTAGCCTAATATATACCCCTCCCTCCCTCCACCCTCTCCCCCAACCCCCCTCCACCTCCCCCCCACGACTTCCCAGAACCCGTACACGGTATGGATTTCTAACAAACACAGTCTAAAATCTGTTGAGAAAAAAAAAGAAATAAAAAAAAATTAATAACATTCTACATTGACCTTAGCTTCTTCTTGCTGAACTAACTTTAAACAATTTTAATCATTTCTGATCTTAAGCATAGGCTAACTGGAATTTCTTGGTCCCATATTTATTTTGTATATAGTCAATCCATTTTTTCCAGTCTTGTTTATATCTCTCATTTGAGTGATCTTTAAGATATGCTGATATTTTAGCCATCTCGGCTAAGTTTGTAACTTTCAATGTCCATTCTTGAGTTGTAGGCAAATCTTCCTTCTTCCAGTATTGCGCCACCAACAGTCTTGCTGCCGTTATTAGATGCAGAATCAAGTTAGTCTCTACCACTGTAAAGTCAGTACATATACCTAGTAAGAGACATCTCCACTTTAGAGCGCGCTTGATTCCTAGTAACAACAGGAACAGTGAGGCTTGTCGTGGAAATGACAGGCTGAACCACACTGAGCTTAGAACAGTTGTATTGAGGAAGTCTGGATAGAGCATCAGCCATAAAAAAATTTCCCCCTGGAATGTATTTCAGGGTAAAATTAAACCGATTGAAATGCTGAGCCCAACGCATCTGTTTAGGAGAAAGTTTTCTGGAAGTTCTCAAAGCTTCCAAATTCTTATGGTCAGTCTACACCTCGAAAGGGTGTTTGGCGCCTTCCAGAAAATGGCGCCATGTGGCCAAAGCCCAACGAACAGCAAACGCTTCTTTCTCCCAAATGGCCCAACATCTCTCCATGTCCGTTAGTTTGTGAGAGGTGTATGCGCAGGGTTGTAATTTACCGTGACTAAAAAAATCAGCTGATTTTTTCTTTGGCCTCCTTCTCGTGACTCCAGCATCCAATTCCTCAGGCTCCTCGTTTTGTCCCACACCCCAAGTCTATCTGGGATGAACGGCAGGTTCTTCCACTCTTAGTTCAGCCAGTCTTTCAGTTAAAGATGGTCCCGACATTGCCCCCTCCTCTTACTCCTGGTCGCTTACATGCAAAGACATTTCTTTTCTTCTTGTGAGGGCGCTGCCCTTGGTAGGTTTTAGCTCCGGGATGGGTGAAAAAATGTGACTCAGCTTATTGTCAGCATCACTTCATTCAGTAATCAGGAAAGAAAACCACTGGACTCCATTTGATTTGAAATCAAGTGTACTTTTACTAATTATAAATGAACAGTTGCAAATGATTCCCCTCCCAAATACCATGCCCCCCACTCCCCATTTCAATGGCAGCAGAAACAGCAGCAAAGCCGAGGCTGACAACTCCTTCTCTTACAACCCATTGGGAAATCCCACTACAAATCTTTTCATGAAGGAGTGTGAGGTTCAAGCTCTAATATTTATTATCTAGAGTATGATTGTTCAGTCCCAGAAAATTGATAGACCTGTTGGGGAATGAGAAGTTCTATCCAGCTATATCTGTGTATTCTCTTCTGCAACAAAATTCTGAAAGTGCAATTGCAAAACACAAAGCAGAGAATTTGAGCCAAAGAGGTGAAAACATCCTTGCCTCTAGCTAACCTGTCATCAGGGTCATCAGTAAAGGATGATTAACCCTTTTTGATCCATCATGAAATACAAAATGACTCTTGATTTCAGATGCAGCTCACTGTGACCCCTGTCCAGAAGACCAGTATCCCAACAAGGACAAGGACCACTGCATTGCCAAGATGCTCCACTTCCTCTCCTATCAAGAGACTCTGGGATACATCTTAGTTTCTCTTGCTCTTTTTCTCTCTGTGACCACATCTGCAGTCCTGGTGGTTTTCCGTAAACATCATGACACGCCAATTGTCAAGGCCAACAACCGAGATCTCACCTACACCCTCCTAGTCTCCCTCCTGGTCTGCTTCCTCTGCTCCTTCCTTTTCATTGGGCGACCTCAGATGCTCACCTGTCTCTTCCGACAAACAGCCTTTGCCATTATGTTTTCCCTTGCGGTTTCCTCTGTCTTGGCAAAAACTGTCATGGTGGTTCTGGCCTTCATGGCCACCAAGCCAGGAAACAGGGCAAGGAAATTCTTAGGAAAACCACTGACCAACTCCATTGTATTAGGCTGTCCCCTGATCCAGGCAATTATTTGTGCTACCTGGCTGATAACCACTCCCCCATTTCCCAATTTTGATTTCCACTCCTTGACTGGAGAGGCCATCTTGGAATGTAATGAAGGCTCAGCTTTAATGTTTTACACTTTCCTTGCCTACCTGGGTTTTCTGGCCCTTGTGAGTTTCACTGTGGCCTTTCTGGCTAGGAACTTGCCTGACAGCTTTAACGAAGCCAAGTTCATTACTTTCAGCATGCTGGTCTTCTGCAGTGTTTGGATCACCTTCATCCCCACTTATCTGAGCACCAAAGGGAAGTCCATGGTGGCCGTGGAGATCTTCTCCATCTTGGCATCTGGGGCTGGTCTCTTGGCTTGCATCTTTTCCCCCAAATGTTATATTATTCTACTGAGACCCGATCTAAATTGTAGAGAAAACATAATGAGATCCAAGAATCTCTGACTAATGTAGTTTTTGAGAACTTTTATTTGATTTTTGGACTTTTTATTTTATCAGCTTTCTTTAAAATATGAAAGGAGGGAGGACTTCCTGGGGGCGGAGCCTGTTGCCGAGGAGGGCTCAACCGAGCTCCTCTCAGAGATCTGGTCTGTATATCTAAATAAGATCATAGATATCACCCCTTTTTGGCTAAGAAAGGGGCAGGGAGTAGCTCTGTGTGTTAGGGTCTATTCGTAATCCACAGCCTTTCTCTTTTTTTTGGCTGTGGACAGAGATTAGATCCAGCGGGAGCGGAGCTTTAATCTCCAGCCAGTTCTTCTCAGCTGCCTCTTTTTTTGCAGCCCCAGACAGGCGAGCCCCCCCCCTAGGACAAAGCAAAGTTGTTTCAAGCCAGGACTAATACGGGCGGGTCCCACTCCTGTGAGATTTATGCTTTTATTACTATCTTAAATACCAGCACCATTTGTCTTAGAGACTTCTTTGTCTAAACGGACTTCAAAATGGCGATTTCTCTCCGTTGGTGACTGATAAGGGATGTAATTAGCCGGTTTTACCTTCCTGCAGACCGCTCCTTAACAAAATAAACTCTTTTTTTTTTTGGAAACAGAGGGGAGCGAAAGCGCTGTTTATCTGTTTATTTATTATGGCACCCAGGTCAAAATCGAAACGTCTTTCTACAAATGTGCCTAAAGAATCTAAAGAATTTATACTGGAATCACAGCCCTTGTCTCCTATGCCCTCTACTGGAGAATTTTTAACACAGGAATTCTTCTTTCAAATGCTTAATGATTTTAAACAAGAAATCAAGGAATTTGTATTGGAACTATATGATGATTTAAAGTCTAAAATTGACCAAATGAAGGCGAATACGTTCGCAGCCGTGTCTGCCCTGTCAGATTATTCTGCTGAAATAGAGAATAAATTGGAAAGCTTGGAGGAGGCTAATTTTAATTTGACTACTAATATTCAAATATTACAACAAAAAATTAGAGACACTCAAGAACAGCTCGTGATGATAAATTTTAATAGGAAGGCATTTGCAATAAGAGTTAGAGGACTCCGCGAAAAGGTGCGAGAGAATCTGAAACAGACCTTTGTTGAAGCCTTCAGCCATGCGGTGGGAAGCCCGGGACTTAACTTTGATTGGCAGATTCGGAAAATCTATCGCCAGAACTCGTTGGTAGCGGAACAGCGACAGCTCCCGAGGGACATAATTATATATTTCTCCACAAAAGAATCCAGAAACGCGATTATGCAAAAGTTTCATAATAACAGTCTGCGCGTTAATGACCAGGACCTGATTGTCTTCAAAGAAATACCTTTCCAGATGTTGAGAGCAAGAAGAGATTATGCCTTTTTAACTAAAGAACTTAGAAATCAACGGATTCAATACAGATGGGAGGCCCCAGCCGGCATTACGGTCACATTTGAGAATCAAAGACTTCGTCTTAACTCTGTTTCGGAGGCCCGGGATTTTTATTACAAGACTTTGAAGGCGGGACTTCCTGATTCACTTGGAAAAGAGGAGAGACAAGCTGAAGGAGAAGGCAAGCGGCAGGCCGCGTGGCTGCAAGATGGAGGGGGTAGCCTTTCCTCCCTCGGAGAAGCAGAAAAGCGGAGATCGAGGATTTAGACATTTTAAAATATTTGCCAAAGTTGTGGATCGAATGGGGGTTTGCGACCTCTCTCCGGTAGAAAAAGCGGAACTTATTGGTGGGGTGATATTGATTGTATATATGTAAAATGAATGCAGAATGATTTATGTTGTTTAAATTCTGTTAGAAGGGATTACTTTAAAACAGAAGGTTAACTGACTTTTGTTGAAAGTATTATTTGAATATGTGGAATGATCCATGTTATTTAATTCTTATTAGAAGGGAAAGTTGGGTGAAATTACTTTGAGCTAGATTTTAAACTAATGTCTGCATAAATTTGATAGTGGTAAATATCAGACAAGCAAGGGATGAGGGTAAAATGCATGCGGAATGATTTACGTTGTTTAAATCCTATTAGAAGAGAAAGCCGGTTGGGATTATCTTAAGATAGAATGTAAACTGATTTTTGTGTAAAGTAATACTTGATCCACGCTGCTTAAACTTTACTAAGAAGGGAAAGTTTGGTTAGATTATTTTGAATTACTGTTTGAAAATGAGGTTAAGAAAGATTATTTACGCTGTTTAAATTCTATTAGAAGGGAAAGTTTGATTATTCTTCTGTAAAGTAATATTTGAATATGTGGCAGGATCCACGTTGCTTAAATTTTATCGGAAGGGATTATTTTTGGCTAGACTGTATATTGATGCCTACACAAATTTGTATAAATGTTTATCTGAATACAAGGTTAAGGAAGAGGAACGGGAGAGTCTACAGGAGGTTGGGGTAAATAACAAAGAAGTAAGAGACGAGAATAAAATATAGATAGAATGATTTATACTATTTAAGCATAGATAAAGATGGGGGGCTGAGCTCAACACAAAGAGTTCTTTTTCTTTTTTTCTTTTTTTTTTCCTTTTTCTTTTTTCTCTTTTTTCTTTTCTTTTCTTTCTTTTTTCTTGTTTTTCTCTCCTTTAATATATTACTTTTATTTTTAATCCATACATACACAAGATACTTTAGACAGAAGGTAGTGCCAGGTGTGGGCCCTGGGAAGTCGGGAGGATTAGGGATGGGGATTTATGGGGGGTGGGTGGGTGGGTGTTAACATAGTCTCAATAAGAACAAGAATGTACTTATATACGGTGGTTTTTTTGTTGTTTTTTCTTTTTTTTCTTTTCTTTTCTTTTCTTTTCTTTCTCTTTTCTTTCTTTATATTTTTTTTCCTTGGTTTATTTTACTTTTTATCAGATTAAACAACACTTGAATAAAGGCATACACCAAGGAGGGAGGTAGAGGGGAAGAAGAGGGAGGAGTAAGGAAGGAGTAAGGGGAATGTAAGGAGGGTGTGTTGGGAGTGGAGAAGGAAGGTTTGAGGGGAAAGGGAAGTAGGAGGGGAGTGTTAGAGGGAGAAAGGAAAGTTGGAGGGGGTAGATGGGGTGTATGGAGGATGGAAGTGTCAGGTGGGGTTGTGAATGATGAGTTGTGTTTTCTTTTTTATTTTGTTTTATTTTATTTTTTTCTTTTCTTATAGCAAATACCCTGTATATAAGTGATTGCAAAATGGAATGTGAAAATGAATAAAATATATTTAAAAAAAAAATATGAAAGGAGGAAAGGGCTATTCCATGAAATAATCAGATGATGCAAACCATTACAAAGTACCTGTTAATCTGAAACAATCCCTCACCTTTTATTTTTCATTTATGCCAGTTCTCTTCTGAGTCGATCCCCTTGAGTTGATCATCTTGGAAATAAATCTGGATATTAAATATGTAAACATTCCTTTCCAAAATGATAGATTTATTTGAATCAAAAGTGTTTAACAAAATATGTTGGGGTGGATTTACTATCATTATTTTTAAGCACATTTGGTTCCATAAATCACTGAAAGTTTGCTGAATTTCTTATTATTTTTTCATTCAACTGATTACTAGTTCTTTTAAAATAAATTATAGAATTCAAATAATCCACATTGTTTTTCTCTCTATTAATTGAAAAATACTTTATGAAGATATAAGATAATAACAATAGTAGATATTAAAAGTAGATATTAACAATATTTTATGTCCCTGCTAATTGTTACTACTTTTTATGGTTTATTGATGAAGAAGGACAAAAAGATGAATGGAGCGATGTCTCTTATGCCTGGTGGGTCAGCCTGAACCCAGTTGGAATGATGGAATGACAGGGAATATTAGGTGGAGCTTTACCAGCCCCATTGAATTATTGGATGTTGTGTAAGTGGGTAATAAACTGACATTAACTAAGACCTCCCTTGTCCTCATGACTTGGGCCAGAACACAAACTGAGATCGTAGCTCCCTATTGAACAAGATGAAATATTGACCACTTCACTTCTTTGAATTATTCACATTCTTTGGGATACCTTAAACTGCACATATAAGAGTCACTCTGTCACTTTTTGTGAGTTGGCTATTGTAGAACAGGAACATTCACATTGCATTGAGACATCTTATTGAAGGATCTTGCTAAGTGCAGATGGCCCTGAAACACTTCAAAAAGGGTCTTGATTTCAGTTGCAGCTCACTGTGACTTCTACGCAGAAGACCAAAACCCCAACAAGGACAAGGACCACAGCATTGCATGAAGATCCCCTTGCTTGTCTATCAAGACACTCTGCGATACACTTCAGTTTCTCTTGTCCTTTTTCTCTCTGTAGGAGGACATCTGCAGTCCTGGCCATAGTTCGTAATCATCCTAAAATACCAATGGTTTCGGCTCTTTCTCTTCCCTATAACCAGCACTGGCTGGAATCAGCTTCAGAGAAAGGAGAGAAGAACATAGCACCATACACCCATTCCTGTTACACCAACCAGTCTAGATATTTAGTATGGGAGATGGTATCCTTTCACACAAAATGACCATTCTGTAGTCATACTTCACAAAATAAACATACCAATCAAACCGTTCTGGCTCTAACTAGTAGCTAGACAAGACTCCTGCAAAGTTTAAATTAGCCTAATCCCTTTGAAATCTATTTTTTAAGATCTATGGAAGAAGTTAGTTTCTGATTTCAACCCCTGCCAAGGGGTTTAAATAAACCAGTGAATTAATACAAATGTTGGTATGATTGTTCACACTTACTAGGGTACAACTGATTATCATGTGCCACCCTACTTCATTCATACCATCCAAACAAACTATGGGTCAGACTCCATCTTGGGTTCAGGTGCTCAGTTTCAGGGAGGCCAAATTCCACCTGAACTTTGACCCTCAGCTCCTTGGATGAACAACAGACGTCTGGTGTATAAAGATAAGCTATTGCAAAGTTGGTAAAATATTGGTCTTCCCTGCAATTATCAGAATAGCAGTAATTCTAAATTATCCCCCATGGATTTCAACCCAGAAAAACATTCTGAGGTAAAATAAGCTTTTAAAAATATGCTCTGAGTTACCGCTTCCTGAAAAGGCAACTCCTGACTTTGGTGAAGCTCAGCTGGTCTTGGTTTTCTCTTCAGTCACAGCTCAAGCACAGGTAAGGGGAAGCGTGGATGCTATAAATTTGCCCCGAGACAATGCAGGTCACATCGTCTCTCTCTACCTATGGTGAAGAAATTTGGGTGTGATTTCAAGTGCTACCTGCAGTTCAACATCTGCACAAACCTTGATCCCTGATCTAGGAGTGAAGGTGTCAAGAATGGTTGGGCTGCCTCACCTCTTCCTCCTGCTGCTGCTCTTCTTGCTCCTGCCTCCAACTTCTGCTAAGAGGATGCCAGGCAAATGTGTGTTCACAAATCCGTTCCAGAATATGGGAAAATGGGATTATTACAAGTCTGGTGACCTCGTTATTGGTGGAAATTTGCTTTTGGTAACTATTATTTCATCCAATATCCCAGACTTTCAAAAAAAACCCATATCAGCTTTCTTTCAAGATTTCGTAAGTTTCTCCTGGTGGGAAAGATGTCAATAATTCTTTGGTTTGTTTTTGGTTCAGGGTCTCCTTCTAGAAATATTTGTTCTAGTGATATTTATAATCTCCAACTTTTTGCTTTTCTCAATGAAGAGGGAAGCGTCTTTGTCTCTCTACAACTTTTCATCAGGGAGATAATCAACTGTAGGAAGGGAACTTCACCAAGACAGTGTTGTACCAGGAAGACCAGGCTAGAAACCTCAGAAAGAGTATTGTCACAAGAACCAAACTAGAAATCACTGGTCCATGTCACTGTTGGTCCTGCCTTCCTGAAACATAAAGAGACCTTGCTTTCAACGCAGCTGCTTCAATCCTAAATTCCTCCATCTCACCAGTGACACTCTCCCAGCTGGAAAAACTGAACCGACAGAGAAAACTTTCTTTCCATCCAACAAAACAACATAAAATGTAAGGACGGACAAAACCTTAGAAACTGAGGCATCCTTGCTTTTCTCTGAGCTTGCTCGTTTCCTTGCAGACATTTCATTACCAAAACTAGGTAACACCCTATTAATGTGAACTAGTTTGGTAGTGAAAAATCTGCAAGAAAATAACCAAGCTCTGAGGCCATCAAGGACCCTTCATTTCAACCCTGAGCTACAAATATTCTCCTTTATTGGTACCTGAGAAACGGTGCTGGCCTAGTGAAAAAGCTGATTTATAATGTTAATTTGGACAGAAAATCATAGTGGAAAACTCAGGTAAAAGGTCTCTTCATTTTGGAATCAGCCGTGCTCATGACTGATGGCCTTCAAGAAACTGATGCTGTGATCCCAATTGGAGTCTTGTGCTCAGCAACTGTTAGCAGAGCTGAACTAGATGCTCCAAGAGAGGCTGAAATTAATTCTGGTGCTGGAGGAGCAATTGGGGAGGATTGCGTTCACTTGGGCAAAGTGTAGAAGGGCAGAACAAAACAGGGGTATTTAATGGTCCATGATATGGAGGGACAGGCTCTTCTCCTTTCTGACAAAGGCCTTCAAATTTAATGAGGGAACAAATTTAACAAAACTCATTTGAACTTGCTGCTCCAAACGAAATTTTAAAAAGGTGCAAGGTAAACTCCATCTCACAGCCCCCCATCTTTTCTGTAATGTTCCCCAATGTTTTTCTCCCTTGTAGACCCATAACCAAGAATTACCAGCAATTCATGGCTTTGGTGTTTGCAGTCAGAGAGATCAACAAAGGTATAGTTCTCCCCTCCAACATCACCCTTGGCTTCCACATCTATGACAATCACCAAATTGAGATGGAGATTTCCAAGATCTGCCTCTCCCTGCTTTCCACATAGCGCCAAATGTTTCCAGGTTATAAATGTGGCAGGCAAGACCCTCTGCTCTCTGTCATTGGAGGTGACAACGCTAAAAGCTCAAGGCAGATGGCCTCCATCTTCAGCCTCTTCAAGGTCCCATAGGTAAGGAGACTCCTTTGGTTAGTCTTATGGAGGAGACAAATAATTGAAGCATAACTGCAGCCAAACATGGAAACAGAGGTCTCTTGGGCAGGTGTACATCAGGACTCTTTGTTTTAGAGAATTCATGATACAGTTGAATTCATTTTTATATTTTATGTTTTAATTTATATAACTCCAAAGAGATAATGAGATAATTCTGAAATGCTGTACTTTCCAAGAGGAATTCCTTCATAATTTACTCTTCATTGAAGTTTAGCAATCCTTCCAGTGCACTTTATTCTCTGTATCAGGTTGATACTTTGTTTGCTTGGCATCTCACATCTTACAACCAGGCAAAATATGAAATTATGGGAAGAAGCTTCAGTTTGTCTCTTAAAGCGAGTCAGCTTGTTGTATGACAATCATCCACACAGCGGTGAACTCTAATATCACCATAAAACTTTATTTTGTCCTTTAAAGAGGATTCTCACTTTCTCCAGCTTGGTGTTGGCTTTGACTTCATTCATGAAGAAAGAAGAGTTTATCCTTCCTTTTTCCAGATTAATCCCAGGGAATTTCCTCAATATGAGGATTTAGTCCAGCTCCTTCTATATTTCCAATGGAACTGGGTTGGCCTTCTGGCCCCCAATGATGATGATGGAGAACGCTTCCTCTCATCTCTGGTGCCAATGCTCAAGGAGAAGGAGATCTGCCTGGCCTTCGCTGACAAGTACAAATTTGATATTGATGCTTTAACAGATTTGAAAATGTTTCATCTTTTCAAAACTTTTTCTAGCGCTGAAGTGATTATTCTATTTGGAGACTCCCAGAGTATTGTAAATGTACTAGTGGCATTGCATTGTCACGAAGAATTGACAAAAAACAATTTTTGAAAGTTTGGATCTTAACTTCTCATTGGAAAGTTAATGTGATAGGATCGCAGGGGATAATGAAAGATATAAAGTGCTTCCATGGGTCTCTGCATTTTAGGGACTGCATGGCTGATGTCCCAGAATTCAGTTATTTTCTCCTGTCTTTAAACCCGTTGAACCCAGAAGGGGACACCTTTCTCTCACTATGGTGGCAATGGGTGTTTGACTGCAGTTTCCACCAGATACCTAGGAATGGGAATGTACAGAGAAAACAATGTACAGGAAAGGAGAATTTACAGACTCTGCCACCTTACCTGTTTGAAACAAGAATGACAGGTGAACGTTGCAACATCTACAATGCCGCTTATGCTGTGGCACATGCGTTACGTGCAAAGTTTGGATCAGGAGGGCGACCAACTAAGTTGAGGCTTGAAAAGAGGATCTTTAATATCCAATCATGGCAGGTAATCCCATCCACAAATCTTTATAGAGGAAACTTCCCATATGTATTTCCTGAATTACTGATTTGTAATTGTAATATGTTATTGAATTTGTATTTGCAATTGTGATGTATGTGCTTCCATATGCATGCTTTTAAAAGAGTAGTTGTTAAAAAATAATATAAATAAATTGTAAGGTTTTGTTGAAAAGGGGTAGAGGAGGGAAGGAGAAAAATAAACAAAAGCAGTTGTCCATAAGCTCTCTAGAGGAAAGATCTTCCTATAAGGTCCCGAATGTTCTTCAGTGGTTACCTGTGTTTGAGAGGGGGACAAATCGGTGCTGGAGATGTCAGCTCTGAGCAAGATGAAAATCTAGGTGTTTAAACAGGTCAATTGATGTCCTAGTAAGACATTTGCAGAACCACCTCAATTTCCTTCAGTATGTACCCTGAATCCAACCTGTAAAATCAGTCATTATCAACCCAATTCCTTTTAATCTTGCTTCACATTTCTATGACTTAGCATTTCATATGACTTCGCACTACATTTAATTTGCCATTTGTTCAATGGCTCTGCTTGTTCATTTGTGGTTTCCAGCCATGTATTCCAATGTCTGAAGGTCTCATTTCTTTTAGATTCTTCCCTACTTGAGAAAAGTCCAATTCAACAACAGTGCTGGGGATGAAATCTCCTTCTCTGAAAATGGACTGGGATCTGGTGGTTATGATCTTCTCAACTGGGTTCTCCTGCCCAATGGATCCTTTGTCCCCATGAAAGTTGGGCAAATAGATCCTGGGGCTCCCTCAGGCCAGGATTTCACCATTAACTCTGATGCAATCATCTGGGTCACAAAGGTCAGCTGGAAGGAAATGTTGTAAATTTATGCAAAGATTCATTCTCTCCCAGAAATGCAGAACATCTTTGTAAATGGAAAATAGGTGTCAAGATTGAATCACTTTGCTTCTTTCAAACCCTAATGCTTCTCAACTTGCCAATGAACTCGGGGGGAAGGACTGAAGGGGGAATGCCAAGAATGTATGCGGAGATTGAGAGGTCACAATTGCAGGTGCTTGAGAAAGAGATGGACTGTTCCCATAATAGAACAACGTCTCATAATTGGACAATGTGATCACCTGGGGATGGGGAGAAGAGAATGGTATTGTTTAACTAGACAAGCATTTGTGTAGTAAAACCAGCACTGGTTTTGTTTCTTCAGTCCAAATATGGTGTATCCAATAAAGTTTCACTTTAAGGAATTGAAATCTCCCGAATGTGTTTCCTTGTATTGGGTTAACTACATGGACAGTTGACAATAAGTCTATTGAATTAGAAAACATGGTAAACACTTGATGAAATGGTTTGTATATGAAACATTTGAGGTCTGATTTGTGTCAATTCTCAAAGAGTTGGGTTTGGGGAAAAAACATCTGCTAAAAAAACCAGAATGCAATTAGAGAAGATAACAGTAATTTCCATGGATCGTTCATGTGCAGTTTGATTGTCATGATTCTTTGTTTTAAAAAATGGGAAGCCCAGTTTCCTTTGCATGCCACGATCCCAATTACACTCTCAACATCCATCAGTGGGTTGGTTGCCACTTAGAATTCCCCAGGAGCTGTTCCTGGTAGACCTTGGTGAACCACTACAGAAGATGGAGTTAGAATGTGGAAATGAATAAATGAAGCATATTCATTGCTGAGGCCATCTCAAGCATTTCTCTTTTCCATTTTAGAAAGTGCCTTTTGCCAGGTGTGGCAAGAAGAGATGCCAGGCAGGAGAGAGGAGAAGAGTTCCAGAGGGCGAGCCAGTTTGCTGCTATCAATGTCATGCTTGTCCAGAAGGGACCATTTCTAATCAGACAGGTAGAGCTCATGTCAAATTTATATCTTGTAGGATCAAGGAAGCCATTGAGTAGGAACAAATATTTTGTCATTCTGATAGATTGACATTTTTCAAAATATTCATGATTTCCAGCAGAACCTTTGAGTTGATGGATCTAAACTGTGTTGCCACCCTCCCCCGGCTACCTTTCTTCAGAAATTTTATACGGAGTAGTTTCAGGTCAGAATTCATGGGTTCCTCACTAGACTTTCTACTTCTTCTCTTTTTAATCACCGGAAAATCCAGCTACCAATCTTTTCATGCAGGAGAAGAGTGTGAGCTTCAAGCTGTAATTTCCATTATTTTGGGTGATTCTTGATTTCAGATGCAGCACACTGTGACCCCTGCCCAGAAGACCTACATCCTAACCAGGAAAAAGACCATTGCATTGCAAAGAAAATCCACTTCCTTGCCTATCAAGACAACCTGGGATACACTTTAACATCTCTCACTCTTTCTCTAGCTATGACCACACTAGCTATTTTGGTGATTTTTCTTAAATTTCATGACACACCAATTGTCAAGGCCAACAACCGAGATCTCACCTACATCCTGCTGGTCTCCCTCCTGCTCTGCTTCCTCTGCTCCTTCCTTTTCATTGGGCGACCTCGGATGCTCACCTGTCTCTTCCAACAAACAGCCTTTGCCAGATGAGCCGAGGTGGCGCAGTGGTTAAATGCAGCACTGCAGGCTACTTCAGCTGACTGCAGTTCTGCAGTTCGGCTGTTCAAATCTCACCGGCTCAAGGTTGACTCAGCCTTCCATCCTTCCGAGGTGGGTAAAATGAGGACCCGGATTGTTGTTGGGGGCAATATGCTGACTCTGTAAACCGCTTAGAGAGGGCTGAAAGCCCTATGAAGCGGTATATAAGTCTAACTGCTATTGCTATTCTGTTTTCCCTTGCAGTTTCCTCTGTCTTGGTAAAAACTGTCATGGTGGTTCTGGCCTTCATGGCCACCAAGCCAGGAAACAGGGCAAGGAAATTCTTAGGAAAACCACTGACCAACTCCATTGTATTAGGCTGTCCCCTGATCCAGGCAATTATTTGTGCTACCTGGCTGATAACCACTCCCCCATTTCCCAATTTTGATTTCCACTCCTTGACTGGAGAGGCCATCTTGGAATGTAATGACGGCTCAGCTTTAATGTTTTACACTGTCCTGGTCTACCTGGGTTTTCTGGCCCTTGTGAGTTTCACTGTGGCCTTTCTGGCCAGGAAATTGCCCAACAGCTTTAATGAGGCCAAGTTCATTACTTTCAGCATGCTGGTCTTTTGCAGTGTTTGGATCACCTTCCTCCCCACTTACCTGAGCACCAAAGGGAAGTCCATGGTAGCCGTGGAAGTCTTCTCCATCTTGGCTTCTGGGGCTGGTCTCTTGACTTGCATCTTTTTCCCCAAATGCTACATTATCCTACTAAAGCCCGACCTTAACTCGAGGGAAAATATGATAAGGAACAAAAATATATAACAGTCATGTTTATGTGTTATGACATTTGTAAAACATGTTGAGAGACAAAGAAGAACATTTCCATTAAATGACACCTTATCAAGTGCTGCAACTGGTTACAAAAAGAGTCACTTGTTTGAGGTGGGCAGATATATAAAGTGAATGAATGAGTCAATGAATAACTAAATAAATAAACCTGCTATCCGCAACAATCGTGCAGCCATTTTCATTCTGTGTCTTCCAGTTGTCCATATTGAGTCCCAGTGCAATAGATAGAAAGCTATCTCTTTGTTAAAGATATGTTTATTTGAAGGAGGATATTTTCTCATTTTCCCATGGTGAAACAGTGGTTAGAGTGTAGTACTGCAGACTATTTCTGCTGCCTATCGGCTGCCTGCAATTAGCAAATCTCACCAGACTCAAGGTTGACTCAGCCTTCCATCCTTTCAAGGTTGATAAAATGAGGACCCAAATTGGTGGGGGCAGTGGGCTAACTCTGTAAACCACTTAGAGAGAGTTATAAAGTGGTATATAAGTCTATTGCTATTGCCCTATGTAGAAAGAAAACTTTCTGTTAAACATCTATGATCTTTGGGTGTTCAGACTCTCCACAGCTCAATCTCATCCTCTTGGACAAACTGAAGATTCACAAGCACCTACCATAACTGGCATCTGCTTTTTGAAGAGGAGATAAATATCCAAAGAGACATTTGGAGTCCTAAACAAGTCAGTGCAATGTCATGCAGGACCAATGAAGGAAAGTTCCAAGTACTGGGAGGACCAATCATCCACAGCTACTTGATTTTGCTAGCATTAAAACTGAGTTTCTTCCTCCATCCAACAGACCTCAGGCACTAGGACAAAAGCTTGACAGCACTGCTTGCTCAATCAATGGTTGTATAATTGAATATTATCAGGGTGATATTTGACCTTGAACTGAGGAGGGTTCACCAAGATATCTTTCAAATGAGGGGTTTGGGCTCAATGTCTCCCCTCCAGTCAATACTGAATGGAAAGAGTTTCAGATAATGGAGAGAACCACAGAACATCCATGTACACATTCCTATTAACCCAGTCAGTCCAGAGGTTTACTATGGGTGATGGTTTCCTTCCCACACCAGTTAAGAATATCAAAGACATACTTCACAACACAAACACAGAAGATAAAATTTGTCAGGTTCAGCTAGTTGTTAGACAACCTTTAGATTAGTCTGATACCTTCAGAGATCCTCCTGCCAATTTTTAATTTTCATAGGAGAAATTAGTATCTAATTTCATCACCCGCCATATTAGTATGTATACAGTACTTATTCCATCTGAGCATTGGTATGATTACCCAGGCTAACTAGGGTACAACTGATTGTCAAGTGCCATCATGCCCCATGAAGACTATCCGAACAAACATAGCTCCACCTTATTCAACATTGTGTGCACATGCTCAGTTTCACACAACTCAAATACCCAACTTCACCTTAACTCTCAACTGCATCTGATTTGTGGATTAACAACAGGAGATCCAAAATCATTTTTCTCCATCTGCTGTATGAAAAGTAGCTATTGCTCAGTAAATAAGACAATTGCTTTTCCTCCAACAAAGACCTATCCCCAAGAACTACCAACATGTCCTGGCCTTGGCATTTGCCATTCAGGAGGTCAACACAGACCTATGGCTTCTCCCCAACATCACCCTGGGCTTCCGCATCTACCAAGAGAACCAGTATGCAAGCATGGCTGAAGAGGTCAGTCTGTCTCTCCTCTTCAGCTGGGGAAAATTGTTTCCTAACTATAAGTGTGACACACAGGACAGCCTTCTCTCTGTCCTTGGGGGTCTCAACTCTAGAACCTCATACCAGATGGCAACCGTGTTTAGCTGTTTCAAGACTTCTCAGGTACTTGGACACGTAACATGATGAAATGGGGAATGCAAATGTAATGCTGTATAATCTGCCTTGTGTAGTTACTTCCAACAACCTGCAGAACCAATTCTGTTACCTGTAGAAAACATCTCATGAAAGAGCAAGGTTGTGGGGACGAGGTCTAGAATAGGATAACCTGCTTGTAAATAAGAATGAGAACACTTAGAAAAACTTTCAAGCAGGAACATGCAATATTGATGGATCTCATTCATTACTTGGATTAACTGCTTAACCAATGAGATTTTACAGAGGAGTCACCTGGCTCTGCAGTTTTCCTATTAATTTACTTTTTCAAGCACTTTTCTTTCCCCTTCACAGTAGCGTTTAGGTCCAATCCTTGAAGGTGAAGATGTAGCCGCTCCAGAAATGGAACATTCATTGTCTCAACCTCCATTTCAGTTGGGATTCTGGTGTAACAACAAGTCATCGTTTAAATGGAATTAAGTCTCAAATTTAATAGGTATATTTTGCTCCCTCCACGCTTTCATTTGACAGGAAAATAGTTTTTCTTAACCATAAAGTGAAATATATTTTCCTTATTTGCCAAACGCTATTTTCTCTATCAACTAAGAAAACACTTGCTACTCTAGTTCTGCAGCAGGGTATAATAAAGTAAAAGGAATAACAGATTGTCCCTTTTTTAAAACAATTTTTATTTGCTTTTAAACAAAGACAAACAAAGATAAAAAATAAAAATAAAAAACCCATCTTCCATTACAAATTGTAGAAAGTGTGTCAGTTGGTTACAGTATTTCCATGCATCTCTTCCATAGTCACCACCTGCTTTTCATATCAAATTGCATATTTTAAATTCACCTATATTTATGTATATCACAATTATTATATCTCAACCTGAATTTGACTATAATTGTTTTTATGTCCTTTTATATATAATATTCAAAATCTAGAATAGGATTACATAATAACATTCCATTAAATCATCCTAAAATCATCCAATCACAATACATCTTTATAACATATTCTAGATAAAGCTTTTAAACCTCCTCTCATAATCTCCATATATTGTTTATATAAAATTTCATATTATCAAACTGATATATCTATATATGTGTTGTTATCACTATTAATCATTATTTACCTATAGCTAGTAAATTAAATTTACCTTAATTTTTATTATACATTTTCATTGCATCAACCTGTACCCCTCCAGCAATAGTCCAATCTTATATCTCTTGCCATTTGCAGCATTAATGTTCTAGTTACTTTCTTAATAAATCTTATATAAACTTCCCTTGGCAACATGCTCTTCCTTTCATATCTCACAAAAGCTTGAAACCCAATATCTGCTCTTTCCATCAGCTTATCTTTGGTTATCACTAGTGCTTCTATCAAGATTTCTCTCCTTATCTCTGTCAATTTCCTCTCTTTTCTTCTTCTGTGCTTTGAAGTCTGGGGTAGAGTTGCAATCCATCCATCTCCCTTTTCCATATTCCGCTCTTGCCATTACCAACCACGCTCACTTTGTTGTCAGTATCCACAGTTTTCTTATCTCTTTGCTCCTTTTTTCCTTCCATCTTTTGAACCCTGTCCTCCACTTTCTTCATTTGGTAAACATCTTCAATTTCTCCATCCAATTTTTCTGTTTTTTATTCCATATTCTCCAAATTCTTTTCAATTCTCTTTGTTACAACTAATAGATTTTGAATTTCAAACATAATCATTTGCAATGTTACAGTTTCTTTTTCCTGCTGGGCCATTCTTTCAATTTTGCAGATACTGACACTATAGGGTTCCTGGCTATTTAATAAACTTCAAACAGGTTATTATCTTTCAAGTCAAAATGTTGTCTTCTGTCCAAAAGCTAGTGATAGAACTTCTAAAAGGCACCTGTATAAACAGCTTGTGCACTTCCTACTACCACTGTCAGTAAACAAGCTGAAAGAACTTTGAATCTCAAGTGATCAAAGAGAAAGAAGAAAAAAACAATGTATCCAGCCTCCAGCCTCTAAGTGGCAGTGTAACTGTTTTTCCTCCTGTTGTTACAACCCTCTTTAATCCTTCTTATTTTCTTCTTTTATTCCAAGATTAAGAAAGAAAAAAAACCCTTAAATTGAGATCAAAAACAATCCAATCAATCCAATCAAGCATTATAAAAAAGAAGGGGAATTTTAACCCATAGGTATAAGCAAAAGTGAAAAAAGAAGAAAAAATTAATCCATTCAGTTTAAAAAATAGGGAGCCTCTGCAAAAATTCCATCCATGAAAAAAAAAAGAAATTAGAAACTGGATAACACACTAAGTTCAGTGCAGATCAATCTCACCACCTATAGTCTTTTGTCTTCAATCTTAACTTAACTTAAAAAAAATTCTTGGGTAGTCTCTTCCTCTAATAATAAAATTTCCTCACCAATTTGACACACTTTCTATTTCTGCTTTCTTCCCATTCCGAAGCTGTCCCAACTTCATCAGTTTCATTAGCTGCATTTCTGTCACCCGAAAAATAGGGCTATTTAGGGACTTCGTGATGTCCCTGAGATCAGCAGGAGGTGCCCTTCTCAATCACTGTCTCTGCGGGACAGTTTAGGTCAAATGGACCATCCAGCGGCAGGAATTTGACTGCGATCTCGTAGCACCAAGATTGCACGTCATGCCATCAAGACATCAACTCTCTTCCCCAACAGATTGTCTCTTAAAGGCCTATGCAGGAAATGCTGGCTAATCCCATCTCTGTTTCATGTCCTGCATTCAGAATAATATTCCTTTAACATATTGCAATTAAAAAAAAATCTTCTGTCAGTTAGCCTGCTGTTTGCTGCCATAGAAAAGCGGGGAGGGATCAGTGGATAATTTTTCATTGCAGCTTTGCAACTATGGCCTGGACTTTGCATATCACTTCAAGGTCATTTCTTCTAGCTTTGGTATGCAGCATCCCTCTGGTTGACTAGCTACAAGGGGGCTGGACTGTACAGTTTGTTTTAAGTTGCTGTTTTCATGCGCTTTGCCTCAGAGCTTGCCTGGAATTTTTTGCTTTTGGATTGTTCCTAATAAAAGTACTTTTCTCTAAATTTATGGAGCTGAGGATTTTTCTTTCCTAGGAAACAGCCCTGACAATCTCTTTATATCAACCATCTTCCCTTTTATGAGCTTGTTCTTTGTTTGCTTGTTTTGCAATTTCAGATCAACGCTTTCTTGAGAAACATGGTTTTTAACAACACTGCTGGGGATGAAGTCTCCTTTTCAGAAACTGGGATGAAATATGAAGGATTTGATATCCTCAACTGGGTCGTCTTTGCAAATATGACGATCCTTCGAGAGAAAGTCGGATGGGTCAATTCCGAGGCTCCTTCAGCTGAAGGTTTCAGCATCGATCCTGATGTCATTGTGTGGGTCAACCAGGTGGGGACCAATAGCAATAGCAATAGCAATAGCAGTTAGACTTATATACCCCTTCATAGGGCTTTCAGCCCTCTCTAAGCGGTTTACAGAGTCAGCATATTGCCCCCAACAACAATCCGGGTCCTCATTTTACCCACCTCGGAAGGATGGAAGGCTGAGTCAACCCTGAGCCGGTGAGATTTGAACAGCCGAACTGCAGAACTGCAGTCAGCTGAAGTAGCCTACAGTGCTGCATTTAACCACTGTGCCACCTCGGCTCTACCAGACGCTGCTTCCAGGGCTAAGGAAAACTGAGAGAAGAGAAGGGGCTGTTGAGGTGGAAACTGTGATCAGAATGGAGCAAGAAGGAGGCACTTTTGTGCAGATCATGTAGCCGAGCTGAATGTTTCTCACCTCTCAACACTAAAATATCTCTTTTCAGACAAAGCCTTTCTCCCGATGTGTGAAGCACTGCCTTCCAGGACAGGTCAGGAAAGTGGCAGAGAAGAGGCCCATTTGCTGCTACGAATGTGTTTCTTGCCCAGACGGGACCATCTCTAATCAAACAGGCAAGTTTGTTCAAGAAGTCCCTCAAAGCCGAATGAGGAGGTCTGGCAAGGCTGGATGGAGAGGGTTGAAGGAGAACCCGAGAGAGCAAATCAGTTCAGCCAAATCAAGATGATGCAATGTAAAGAGTGGCCCATTGAACTCAGCCTTATTTAAGGGTCTTCTGCTTGAGTGGGGGTTGGACTAGAAGACCTCCGAGGTCCCTTCCAACTATGTTATTTTTTATTCTGTACATTATTAGCAGCAGTTTTTCAAGATTATGGGGGTAAATTTTCCATGTCTTTTAGGGGAATAGCCAGTCTTAGCCCTAAATGAAGGACTGAGTGAATGAATGAACCAACAATCACATAGGACCCCAAGATGAAAGGAACAAATCTACAAATCAGAAGAATTGCATTGCTGTTCTGAGTTTTCTGCCTTACAAGCTTTCTTTGCTAAGAAAAAAAGAAACAATTATGACCATCTTGCAAAAGGAGAAGTGATGGGAAAGTTTTAAACAGCTTTTGATAGTTTCTAGGGTTTCCACAGAAGGCTTTGGAAAGAACCCACAATAACTTTGGTCGAACTTAATCAACCTAGTTGCTTAATCAACCTAATCAAACTTTATCAGCCTTAATCAACCTGTTCATAGGTCTCAGCAGAACTTTTAGTTTATGGTTTTGACCTGTCTTAACCCCATGAACTATCTCCCCCACCTCTCAGCTATTAATGCAGGGTAGTTTCGTGCCAAAATTTTAAGTTTCCCTACCAGAATTCCCAGTCCTGCTGTCACATCACATTGAAAAAAATCCAACTACCCATTTTTCCTGAAGGGGTGTGGTATGGGGTTTAAGCTTTATTATTTGGTGGGGTGGGAGTTGCTTGTTCTTTCAGTATTATGAATCTGCCAGGAAATTGTTAGAACTTTTGGAGAAAACCGAAGGCCCCACTATCTATGTTTGCTAAATGTTCCTGCAAAAATCTCTGAAGGCGAAGCAGATAACGCACATATAAACAAATTATCAGGATTGCTGGCTGACAGGACTATCGGTCTTTTGTGGGTTCCAGTAGAAACTGGGGGAAACAACAGTTGGCAATCTGTCTCGCAGTGAAAGCCACAGGAATCATGAAAGTGTCTAAAGACTGGAGGGAGCTTTTATTTTCCTCCACCAAATTGACCAGCTGGAGCTGAATAGATCCAGGGTCATCCTGAATAGACCCAGGGTCATCCTGAATGATGTGTAATTTTCCCTTTATAATGCACTACAGTTAGCACAGTGGGTTATTCCATCATTATCTTTGTGGGTTGGCCATTGCAGAGAATGGGAAATCATGTTCAGACAAAGACTTTTGATTTCAGATGCAGTCCAGTGTGACCCTTGCCCAGAAGACCAATATCCTCACGAGAGCAAGAACCATTGCATTGCCAAGAAGCTCCACTTCCTTTCCTATCAAGATAACTTGGGATACGCTTTAGTTTCTCTCACTCTTTTTCTCTTTGTGACCACATCTACAGTCCTTGTGGTTTTCCCATACGTCTAGTAGTCATGCGGCTAGGTCTTGGTTCCATAGCACCTTGCACTTCTAGAGAAGAGAGATGCTCCATCTTGTCTGGTGGTTGTGTAGTTTGCTGTCTATCCTGTCCTTCTTGTGGTCTTTCTCTAGGTCCAGATGGTGCAGGGTGTCCGGCCTTCAATATATTATAATAAAAATCTCGGGCTTTCCATACAGAGTTGAGGCGGTACCTTTGCTTATCAAATGTAAATATGATGCCAAATGGTGCATCCCATCTATACTGTATCTGACGATTTCTGAGTTCTTCGACCAAAAAAGCGTAGTCTCTTCTGGCTCTTAACATTTGAGGTGGTATCTCTTTCAAAACAGCCAGGTCTTGACCGCCAATTTGAAGCTTAGTGTTATAAGACGCTTGCAGTACCATATTTCTGAACTCTCTTGTAGTAAAATATATAACGATGTCTCGAGGAAGCTGCTTCTGCTTTGCCAGCCAGGAGTTAACGCGGTAAGCTTTGTCAATTTGCCAGCCTTGGTTGGTCCCTGGTCTTCCCATCAGGCGGTCAAAAGCTTCCGATAGGATCTGTTTCAGGTTCTCCTGTTTCTCCTCACGCAGCCCCCTTACTCTTAATGCGAACTCCATTTGTCGGTACTGTATCATAATAATTTCTTTTTCAGCATTTTCCACTTTTTGTTCCACCACCTCTGTTTTCAATGTCAAGTTAGCATTGGCATCATTAAGAACCTCTAGAGTATCTTCCACTCCAGAAATATGTTCTGTTAATACAGTTACAAGACTCAGCATGTCGTCTCTAATTTTATCAACCTTAGCCTCAAATTTCTCATACAACTCCTGTTTAAGTCCTTTTATTTCACTTTTAATTTCACTTTTAATTTCTTCTTTCATTTCTTTTATTTCCTCTTTTCTCTCCTCTCTATTATCTCTAAATTTATCTTCCATTTTAATTGTCTGTGCATTAAAAGCCTCGCTTAGATTACTCAGAAAAAATTCTTTCGTTAACACATCCCCAGCAGGGGGCGTAGGAAGCGGAGGCTGCAGCTTTGTGCCAGGCACTGAGGGTGTGCCCCTGGAAGTAGAGGGTGACGTCTTCAAGTTAATATTTGGTTTTGAGGCCATTTCAAAATTTGTCTGCCTGCAGTTAATAAAACTCTATTGCCTAAATATGCAGCTTTAAGTAAAGAGGCTTTTATTTTGAAATTTAAGGCTTGGCAAAAGTTTCAGTGAGTAAACATTGTAACAAAACCGTTCAACAGATTCATCACCATTTAACTTCCAAATAAGCAAAATTAATGAAGGAGTAAAATTCTTCTATTGTGAAACCAAAACATGTGATAAGCTATCTCTTTTGTTTTGAATTCTTTTGAAGTCTTGTGAGAATTAGCAAAAAGTGTTCGTTATTACCGGAGAAACCAGCCTGCTCGGCGCCATTTTAAAAGCCTCTGAGTAAATAATTTTTCGGAGGAGAAAAAGAGAAGAAGCTAAAATGTTGATAAGCAATTATTGTCCTCGCAGTAAACGGATTCAGCTCGTGATAAGATTAAATCAAACAAAACTTAGAGCAGAGTGGGAGAGACCTACTTTGTCCTGCACAAGGCAGTTGGAAGTTCCCAGCACGGACAGCCGTTCTGCCTTGGGCTAGCCCCCCTTTCCTTGCAAGCACAAAAGCTGCAAAAATCGAAGAGCATTTGCCAGCAAAACAGTTTCTTCTTTCCCTCTTGCCTGAAGGATAAGAAAACCTGATAAGACGTCAGATGGAAGATCCTCTAATCAGGTACGTAGCCAGGAATTCGGAGGCAGCTGATTTTTTGCTGCTTCCACCAGTAAGCTCCTCCCAGGAAGTCATCGGCCATCGATCAAGGAACTACAACAACAAATCTGGAAGCAGTGGGAGGAGCTAGACCTAAGGTTAAACAGGCCGTGCAGGAAGCTCTAAAAATGCTTCAACCAACCAAAGATGACAACTAAGATTTTAACATGGAATGTCAACGGACTGAACTCTCCACAGAAGAGGAAGAAAATATTTCATTATCTTAAACAGTTTAAGAACGATGTAATTTGTTTGCAAGAAACTCATATCAAGTCAACTGATCAAAAATATTTGATCAACTCAAAACTTGGTCAACATTTTGCAGCTTCTGCTATGGAAAAGAAGAATGGTATAGTTGTATACTTAAGAAAAGATATGAAAGCTGAATTAATAGAAGCAGATCCCTTCGGAAGATATATTGCTTTAGACTTAATCTTAGAAGGGAAAAAGACATTACTTTTGGGAATTTATGCTCCCAATCAACAGCAAGATAGATTCTATAGAAATCTTCATGCTAAATTAGTACAGTGGGACTATAGTTCCTGTATACTATTGGGTGACTGGAATGGAGTGATAGATACTAAGAGAGATAAGAAGATTTCCCGCTTAAATACCAAGATGCGAGCAAAATTACCCAAATCTTTCTTTGACATTATGGATGATTTTGAATTGAGAGATATCTGGCGAGAAAGAAATGCAGAGGAATATGACTTCACTTTCTTCTCGGACAGGCATCAATCCCTTTCAAGGATCGATTTTATTCTAACCACTAATGATTTGCTTTCTAGGGTCAAGAAAACAAAGATTGCAGCTAGAGTCCTTTCGGACCATAACCCAGTTTGGATGGAGTTGGGAAGGGTAGTGCAGGCAAGAAGGTTTTGGAGACTGAATGAAAATTTATTTAGATATGAAAACTATATTAATGATTGTAAAAAATTACTATCTGAATATTTTGTTTTGAATATGAATAAGGGTACATATATGGAATTTGTATGGGATGCAAGCAAAGCGTATATGAGAGGAGTTTTGATGAATATAAATAAAACACATAGAAATAAGCAAGGGCTAAAACGAACAGAACTGGAAGAGGAAATTAAGAGAAAAGAGCTGGAGTTAACAAGGAAACCAGACGATACAAAGGTTAAGGAAGCTATTAACATATTAAAATCTCAATTTGACATGTTGATCTCTGACCAGGTAGCTACTAATTTATTATATGCAAAACACAATACTTTTTGTAATGCAAACAAACCTGGCAGATGGTTAGCTTATCAGATTAGGAAAAAAAGGAAAACTCGAAATATATCTAAACTGATTTACAGAGGGAAGGAGGTGTTCCAACAGGAAGAGATTCAAAAGGCTTTCTGGGAATTTTTTACAGAACTGTATAAAGGGGATAAAATTAATGGTTTAGACATAGACAAATATTTAGACAAGGAGAAAATACCTTCAGTTAGAGAAGAACACAGGCAAAAATTGAATCAACCAATAACCTCGGGGGAAATCCTGCAGGTAATTAAGCAATTAAAGCCAGGGAAAGCACCAGGTACAGATGGCTTGACAGCGGTTTACTACAAAAACTTACAGTTAGAAATGGTAGAACCTCTTAGAGAATTATTTAATATGATTCAAACGGAAGGTAAAGTCCCTCCATCTTGGAAGACAGCGTTTATATCTTTGATACCCAAAGAAGATCAAGATACTACTCAACCCAAAAATTATAGACCCATTTCATTACTGAATGTAGATTATAAAATTTTTACTAAAATATTAGCAAATAGGTTAATGTTGGTCATTCAACAATTGATACATACGGACCAAACAGGTTTTATACAAGGGAGACAGATGAAAAGTAATGTCAGATTAATTATTAATGCATTAGAATATTTGGGAAAGAACAACCAGATCCCTGCTGCGTTCATATTTTTGGATGCTGAGAAGGCCTTTGATCGAGTTAACTGGCAATTTCTGCTGAAGATATTGCAAAAAATGCAGATAGGAGATAATTTTTTACAGTCAATTAAAGCAATATACCAACAGCAAACAGCACAAATCATAGTCAATGGAAGTTTAACAGACTCTTTTCAAATTGGAAAAGGTACAAGACAGGGTTGTCCTTTGTCCCCATTATTGTTTATTATAACTTTGGAAGTATTGTTGAATAAAATACGGGGCTTGGATGGTTTAAAAGGGATCAAGATTAGGCAGCAAGAATATAGAGTCCGCGCTTTTGCGGATGATTTGGTCATAATATTGGAACAACCGCAGGAATCCAGTATGGTTTTAATGAATACGATTAATCAATATGGTCAAGTGTCTGGCTTTAAAATAAACTTAGGAAAAACCAAAATATTAGCTATAAATATGAATATTAAACAAAAGGAAGAATTAGGAGTGATGCTAGGATGTGAGGTAGTTAAAAAAGTCAAATATCTTGGAGTTAACATTTTAACTTCAAATGGGAAATTATATAAGCATAATTATGAACCACTTTGGCATAGCATACAGACAGAGATGAAAAAATGGGAGAAATTGCACTTATCTTTGCTGGGCAGGATAGCGGCAGTGAAAATGAACATTTTACCAAAATTTTTATTTCTTTTCCAAATGTTACCTATACTTAAAAAAGATGCGAACCTTTTAGAATGGCAGAAGGGTATCAACAAATTTGTGTGGGCAGGAAAGAAGCCGAGGGTAAAGATGAAAATAATGCAAGATGTACGTGAGAGAGGAGGATTGAAACTACCTAATTTAAAACTATATTATGATGCAGTGGCATTATCTGTAATTAGTGATTGGATTCATTTAACCAATGATAGAATATTGAACATTGAGGGACACGATCTGGTATTTGGTTGGCATGCTTACCTGTTATTCAACAAAAAATTGGATAAGAACTTTAAAAGTCATATTTTGAGAAATGCTTTATTGCGGGTTTGGAAGAAATACCAATATAAATTAAATGACAAGATACCCATGTGGGCAATTCCTAGACATGCAATTGAAAATATGAATACAGCACAAAAACAGGATAGATTTACTTACAGACAGCTTCTTACCTCGGAAAGGGGGGTATTACAATTAAAATCTTTAGAGGTATTAAAAGAAGAGAAGGTAGTTCAAACATGGTTCCAGTATGGGCAATTACAGGCTAGGTGGAAAATAGATCAAAAAATTGGCTTTATTCAAGTTGAGGATAATCTGTTTAAACAAATAAGAGATCAAAGCTTAATGCATATAAAGAGGATATATAATGTATTAATACAGATGGATTCGGAAACAGAATTAGTTAAAGATTGTATGATAAAATGGGCTCAAAATATTGAGGAACCAATAATGTTGGATACATGGGAAAGAATTTGGGTAAGAAATGTGAAATTTACACAAGCTCAAAATCTGAGAGAAAATTTTTACAAGATGTTTTATAGATGGCATTTAGATCCTAAAAAGTTGGCTTCTATGTATCCGAATGTACAGCCTAAATGTTGGAGGTGTGGTTCTCTCGATGCTACATATTATCATATATGGTGGACCTGCCAAAAGGTTAAGGCATTTTGGATAAAAATATGGTGGGTCATGCAAAATGTTTTTAAAAAAAGGATAAAGTTTATTCCTCAGTTATTTTTACTAGGTATATGTACTGATTTTACAGTGGTAGAGACCAATTTGATTCTGCACCTGATAACTGCAGCAAGACTGTTGGTGGCGCAATATTGGAAGAAGGAAGACTTGCCTACAATCCAAGAATGGACATTGAAAGTAACAAACTTAGCTGAAATGGCTAAAATATCGGCATATCTCAAAGATCATTCAAATGAGAGATATAAACGAGACTGGAAAAAATGGATTGACTATATACAAAATAAATACGGGACTAAGAAATTCCAGTTAGCCTATGCTTAAGATCAGAAATGATTTAAACTGTTAAAAGTTAGTTCAGTAAGAAGAAGCTAAGTTCAATGTAGAATGTCATTAATTTCTTAATTTCTTTTTTCTCAATAGATTTTAGACTGTGTTAGTTAAAAATCCATACCGTGTACGGGTTCTGGGAAGACGGGGGGGTAAGGAGGAGGGGGGATGGGGGGGTGGAGGGAGGGAGGGGTACACACAACAAAAAAAATTGTATTTCAATGTCTTAATGATTGACAAATGATGACATATTTGTGTTTGTTTTTTTTTTTAAAGAAAAATAAAAAAGTTCTCTTAATACAGTCCTTGTGGTTTTCCTTAAACATCGTGACACACCAATTGTCAAGGCCAACAACCAAGACCTCACCTCCTCGTGTCTCTGCTGCTCTGCTTCCTCTGCTCTTTCCTCTTCATTGGCCGACCCAGGAAGCTCACCTGTCTCTTCCGACAAACTTCCTTTGCCATTCTGTTTTCCCTTGCAGTTTCCTCTGTGTTGGCAAAAACTGTCATGGTAGTTTTGGCCTTCATGGCAACCAAACCAGGGAATAGGACAAATAAACTCTTAGGAAAGCCTGTGACCAACTCTATTGTCTCAGTCTGTCCCCTGGTCCAAGCAGTTCTTTGTGCAATCTGGTTAGTAACGTCTCCCCCATTTCCCAACTTGGACTTCCACTCCTTGGTTGGAGAGGCCATCTTGGAATGTAATGAAGTCTTAGCATCAATGTTTTATGCTGTCCTTGCCTTCCTGGGTTTCCTGGCTATTATCAGTTTCACGGTGGCCTTTCTGGCTAGGAAGTTGCCCGACAGTTTTAACGAAGCCAAGTTCATTACTTTTAGTATGTTGATCTTTTGCAGTGTTTGGATCACCTTCCTCCCCACCTACCTGACCACCAAAGGGAAGTCCATGGTAGCTGTGGAGATCTTCTCCATCTTGGCATCTGGGGCTAGTCTCTTGGCTCGCATCTTTTTCCCCAAATGCTACATTATCCTACTGAGACCCCATCTTAATTGTAGAGAAAATATCATGAGACACAAAAATCTTTAATTGATGCAGAGATTTGAAAGTTTTAATTTGACTTTAGGGGTTTTTTTGTACGTAATCTGATTTCTAAAAGAAGTTGTGACATGGGAGGATAGATAGTTCTTTAAATAACTGGAAATGAAGTGATGTAAATAATCACAGACTATTTGTTAATCACCCCAATTTTTATTTTTCATTGATGTCAGTTCACCCCAGTGAGGCCCCATGAACAACTTGGAAATATGGTTTGATGTTAAAGGTCTATTATCATCAAAAGTAGCTTTAAAAATATGGTGGGTTTGTTTCACTATGTTGGATTGTTTTGAAGTATGTTTGTTTGCAACTTGGCTTTTCCAAGTTCCCTACCAACTTTTTCATTCAAATATTTATTAGAGTTCTTTTAATTCTGCAGTTTAAATGAGCTACATTTTTGCTCTCTATATACTTAATAGAGAACATACTTTATTAATAAACATGATCATGTGAAATATATATTAATGGATATTTTCCTGCTCCTACTGTTGGTAGTATTTTTTTTATCCGCTTCAAATATTGTGAAGAATTAAGATTGTTGGTTGGAAGAAAGGGAGGAAGGATGGGGTGGGGAGAAAAAATGGAATACATTGTGACTTTTTCATGTTCAGGAGGAAGACACAGTTGTATGATATCCTGTTGCTTGTTTAATGAAGTGATAGATAAGAATAGAGGAAATGCCTAGAAACTGGTTATTGGGGAAGGCAAAATTCTGCATACTCTTATAAATAGAGAGTGATATGTTGTCTAAAATCTCAAATGATTTGCAACAAATTTGAGTACGTATTTGAAAAAATTCTGCTGTCATGTTTAGACACAAGGAGAGTTTTTTCCCAAACACCATCACTCTGCTAAACAAATAATTCCCTCACCACTGTCAAACCATTCACTAATAATTCACATTATTTCGGTGTTAGTTGGAGGGCAGAGATCGACCCCTAGGCCCCTAACATATGGGGTGCCGCAGGGTTCGGTCCTGGCCCCCCTACTTTTCAACATCTACATGAAACCGCTGGGCGAGATCATTCGGCGGCACGGGATAAAATACCACCAGTATGCGGACGATACGCAGCTGTATCTGTCCGCCCCGTGCCAACTCAATGAAGCGGTGGACGTGATGAACCAGGGACTTGAAGCTGTTAGGGACTGGATGAGGGCTAACAAACTCGTGCTCAACCCAGATAAGACCGAGTGGCTGCTGTGTTTCCCTCCCACCAATTCAGCATTTATTCCACCTCTCAGGCTGGGGGGTCAAACACTATACCCCTCAGACAGGGTCCGCAACTTGGGAGTCCTCCTGGATCCACAGCTGACTTTCGAACATCATTTGTCAGCTGTGACCAGGGGGGCATTTGCCCAGGTTCGCCTGGTGCACCAGTTGCGCCCCTACCTGAACCGGGAGGCCCTCACAACAGTCACTCGGGCCCTTGTGACCTCTAGGCTGGAGTACTGCAATGTGCTCTACATGGGGCTGCCCTTGAAGAGTATTCGGCGACTTCAGCTAGTCCAGAATGCGGCCGCGCGAGCGATTGTGGGTGCACCCCGTTTCACCCACATAACACCTATCCTCCGCGAGCTGACCTGGCTACCTGTCGATCTCCGGGTGCGCTTCAAGGTGCTACTTGTCACCCATAAAGCCCTACATGGTAGTGGATCTGGGTACTTGAGAGACCGCCTACTGCCAATTACCTCCACGCGACCTATTAGATCTCATAGGTTAGGCCTCCTCCGAGTTCCATCTGCCGGTCAATGCCGACTGGCAACTACGCGGAGGAGAGCCTTCTCGGTGGTAGCTCCGACCCTATGGAACGATCTCCCCGTGGAGATTCGTACCCTCACCACCCTCCAGACCTTCCGCACAGCCCTCAAAATCTGGCTATCCCGTCAGGCCTGGGGCTAAGATTGTAACCCGCCCGAATGGTATGAATGGTGTGTTTTTAATTATGTATTGTTTTTATATGTTAAAAGTTTGTCTCCCCCCTCCCTTTTTGGTTGTGAGCCGCCCTGAGTCCCCTCAGGGAAAAGGGCGGCATACAAATAAACTTCAAATAAAATAAATAAAATTACTATTGCTATTAGTTCTCTCATTGTTCTTATCACCCATCTCCTCCCACTTATGACTGCCGGACTGTAACTTTGTTGCTTATATCCTTATTGTTTATATTCAGATTGATTCTTTCTGATTGCTTATTTGTACCCTATGACTATCATGAAGTGCTGCACCTTATGATTCTTGATGAATGTATCTTTTCATGTCTTTTGATGTACACAGAGCATGTGCACCAAAGACAAATTCCTTGTGTGTCCAATCACACTTGGCCAATAAAGAATTCTGTTCTGTTCTGTTCTGTTCTGTTCTGTTCTGTTCTATTCTATTCTATTCTATTCTATTCTATTCTATTCTGTCATCTAACTGTCTGACCATATGTGATATAATCACATATCAAACTTCAAGACAGCTGTGTTTAAAAGAGAAATCTAATGAACAATTCACACACAGCCCTTGTCAGAGAACTGCAGAACTTCTGTTCCCTGTGACCATCTGGAGCAATTCAGGCCTTAAAAGATGGACAAATGTAGAGCATGCAGTAAAGTCAGGGAATGTGGTGGAACAACCAAGAGGCATTTAAATGGACTTAGAGACATAGTGGACAATCTGCTCTGAGGAATAAACATTCTTACTACATTCTTGTGTTCTGCGATGCATGCAAAACCCAGCCTGAAGATGGTGAGTGAAACCTCGCTGAAATGTTGCCAAGACAATCTCAATCTTACATGGGAAAAGATGCAAATACAAGAAGACCAGCGTGAACAGCTTTAGTTTAGAGTAGCAGACTAGTTTAGAACTCAGCACAGGCTCAGAGCTACAAAGCTAAGCTATGCCCAGGCTTCTAGCTGTCTCCAGCAACTACTGTTTCAGTTTCCAAACAGCCCTCATTGGCAGACTTAGTTGCTATGCCTATTCATTGGCTTACCTTGTTACCATGTCTCTGCCAGGTCATGAACTCTCATACACTGAAATACAGCTGCTCAATTTGGGTAGCATTAAAACTGAGACTCTTCCACTCCATCCAAGAGCTGTCAGAAACTACAGCAAAACCTTGACTACACTGCTTGGTCCTTCACTGCTTGTGGACTTGAATGTCACCTCTATATGGACAATACCTGACCTTGAACTGAGAAGGTGTCCGTGAGGCACCTTGAAAATAAGGGATTGAGCTAAATCTCCCCACCTCCAACCAACATTGAGTGGAACCAACTTCAGAAAGAGGAACCACGTAACACCATGCACCCATTCTTATTATCCCAGTTGGTCGAGGCATTTACTATGAATGATGGCATCCTTTCCACACCTGCTGAGGATTCAAATGATATACTTCATAAGACAAATACAGCAGACACACATTTATCACTCCATCAAGTTCTTAGGCAACCCTGCTGCAGAGTTTAAATTAGCCAGACAACTTGAATGATCCTCTTGCCTGTTTTTAAATCTATGGGAGAAGAAAGCTTCTACTTTCACCCAATTCCATCTGAGTATCAATAAATCCGTTATTTCATTGGTATTATTGCCCACTTGCTTACTAGTGTACAACTGATTGTCATGTGCCACCAGGCCTCTTTTGCACTCATTCTATCTGAACAAATTATTGCAAAGTTCAAACTCCATCTTGTGTGCAGGGACTGCTTTGCGTAGGTCAAATACCCAACTTCCCCTTGAGCATCCAATCCATCTGCTCTGTGGAATAGCAACAAGAGACACAAACATGTTTTTCCTTTTCTGGTGCACAAACAAAATCTTATGCTAAGTGGGTGGGACAACTGCTTTTCCTTGTAATTATCAGAAGAACAGTAATTTTTAATGCATCCCCTATGAATTTCCACCTACGAAAGTCTTCCAAGATAAAAGCTGATTTAAAATTATTCTTTGATTTCTCCCAGCAAAGGGAGGGAGACCTTTCCATGTCTTGCAAAGAGCCAACTTCTAGCTTTGGTGAGACTCAACTGAATCAGTTTTCTCTTTGGTCACAGCCCAAACACAGGTAGGAAAAAACACATTTGATATAAATTTGCATTGGGGCCATTGATGTAGAAAGAGCAGATTTTGTGCTAAGACTCTACTGAGATTTCAAGTAATACCTGTAGATCAGCCTATGCACAAACCTTGATTTTTTTTAATCTAGGAGGGAAAATGGGAAGAATGACTGGGCTGCCTCTCCTGCTGCTGCTGCTGCTCTTCTGGCTCCTGCCTCCAACTTCTCCAACATCTGCTGTGAGGATACAAACTAGATATGTGTTGCCAAAACATTTAAAAATTCAGGAATACTATTACAGGCCTGGTGATCTCATTATTGGTGGGAATTTGCCCCTTGGTGTCTATTTTAACAGTGCTAGCCTAGACTTTAAAATGAACCCATTCTGGACTTCTATTCAACTTTTGTAAGTTTCTTCTTGAGGACAATGATGTAGATGATTGTTGGCTTTGTTTGCTCAGAAATACTTGTTCTAGCGATGTTTCCGTGTCCTTGCGGAGTTCAATTCTGCCAATTACCTCCCTGCGACCAATAAGATCCCATAGACTAGGCCTCCTCCGTATTCCATCGGCCAGCCAGTGTCGGCTGGCAACCACAAGGAGGAGGGCCTTCTCAGCAGTAGCCCCGGCCCTTTGGAACGAGCTCCCCGTGGAGATTCGTACCCTCTCCACCGTCCAAGCCTTCCGCATAGCCTTGAAGAACTGGCTCGCCCGTCAGGCCTGGGGATAAGGATAGTTACCCCTCCCGAATGATGAATGTATGTTGCCTACCATTTTATTACATGTCTTCTATCTTGATGTTTTTGTTCCCCCCTTCCCAGTTTTATGTGAGCCGCCCTGAGTCCCCTCAGGGAAAAGGGCGGCCTACAAATTCTAATAAAACTCAAACTCAAACTCAAACTCAAATCTTTGTGCTTTTCTCAAGAAAGAGCCAAGCTCATAAAACAGGCTAGATTCCCAATCTTTCCAAAATTCTTTATCATTCTTTATCAGGAAGTTGATAAACCACGTTCAGAGATGAGTTGTGCAACTCATTAGGAACGTTACTGCCCTAGTTAAGAAGATGACTTGCAAGGTTGTTAATTTGGAAAGTATGTCATGCTGGAATGCTCAAGGACAAGCTCAAAACTGTTCCTGCAGGGGATCCTATAACCCCTATACACACAAAACTCAGTTTTGGAATCAGGAGTGTTTAGAAAATAATGGCCCTCAGTAAGTCTTTGCTGTGGCGCTCACTGGAATCTTGCACTCAACAGACTAAAAAAGCTGTTCCAAGAGAGAACAAAATTGATTAAAATTCTCCATTGGCCAAGTATGATTGGACACACAAGGCATTTGTCTTTGGTGCATAAGCTCTCAGTGTACATAAAGAAAAATAAAATACATTCATCAAGAATCACAAGATACAACACTTAGGGATAGTCATAAGTTACTAATAAGCAATCAAATCATACTAGGAAACAAATAAAACAACATAAATCATAAAGATACAAGCAACATGGTTATAGACATAAGTAGGAAGAGATAGGTACTAAGAAGACTGAGAAGAATAATAGTAATACAGCCTTAAATAATTTGACAGAGTTGTAGAAATAGGTTGTTTAGCAGTGTGATGGTGTTCAGGGAAAAACTGTCCTTGTGTCTAGTTGTTCTGGTGTGCAAGGCGTTATAGCGTCATTTTGAGGGTAGAAGTGGACACAATTTATGTCCAGGATTGAAGGCTCTGTAGATAGTTTCATAGCCCTCTTTTTGACTCGTGCAGTGTGCTGGTCCTCAATGGAAGGCAGGTTGATAGCCATTGTTTTTTCTGCAGTTCTAATTATCTGTTGAAGTCTGTGGCTGTCTTGTTGGGTTGCAGAGCCAAACCATTAGGATACTAGAGGGGAAATTTAGTAGGACTACAGCCACCAACGCAAAGAGAATAAGGTAGGAATGATAGAGGATATAAAATGATATGTGATAGGGACACATGTCTACTTCTCCTTTCTCACAAATATATCCAGGTTGATAAAAACATTTGTAAAAAATCTATTAATATTTGGGACATCCTGCTCCAAAGAAAACCCCCACAAAGGTCCAAGACAAGGCAAACTCCACCAGCACAAACAAACTTTCCTGTAATATCTCCCAATGTTTCTCTCACTATAGACCCTTACCTAACAATTACCACCAGTTCCAGGCCTTGGTGTTTGCAGTTAAAGAGGTCAATAAGGATCTGGTTCTCCTCCCCAATATCACCCTGGGCTTCCACATGTATGACAATAGCCAATGGGATAGGAGGATTTCTTTAATCAGCCTCTTTCTGCTCTCCACGCGTGACCAAATGATTCCAGGATATAAATGTGACAGGCAGGACCCTCTGCTCTCTGTCATTGGAGGTGACAACGCCAAATCCTCAAGGCTGATGGCCTCCATCTTCAGCATCTTCAAGGTCCCACAGGTAAGGAGGCTCCATTTAGAAACATGATGGAATAGATAAACAACAGAGGAATACCAAGAAACACAAGATGACTCCAAAGGTGTTTGGGGCAGGGGGACAATAATATATATGTGACTTAGAGAATGGATGCTATACTGGGATTCATTTTAATATTTTATGGGTAAATATATGTTTCACAAGGGATGCGGTGGCTCACTGGCTAAGACACTGAGCTTGTCAATCAAAAAGGCTGGCAGTTCAGCTGTTCGAATCCCCAGGACAGTGTAATGGATTGAGTTCCCATTACTTGTTCCAGCTTCTGCCAACCTAGCAGTTAGAAAGCATGTAAAAATGCAAGTAGGAAAATAGGAACCACCTTTGGTGGGAAGGTAAGAGCACTCTGTGCACCTTTGGAGTTTAGTCATACCAGCCACATGACCATGGAGATGTCTTTGGATAGCGCTGGCTCCTCGGCTTTGTATCAGTGATGAACATCGCCCCTCTAGAGCGAGGAACAACTAGAACAACTAGTGAAGGAAACCTTTACATTTACCTATATGTTTCATATAAAATAAACCATTGGTTGATGGCTTCTTCTCTTGGATGGTCACAACTCTGCAAATATGTTAATTGGTGGTTCTTCCTAAAAACTGAAGAAACCTACCTCTCAAAATGATTCAACTTGACTGATGAGTCACTAAACCACACAATGGGGACATTGTTGCTTTATCTTTTAAAGAAGATTCTCACTTTCTCCAGCTCAGTGTCAGCTTTGAGTCCACTTGGGAAGGCAGAAGAGTTTATCCTTCCTTCTTCCGGATTAATCCCAAGGAATCTGCTCAGTTTGTGGGCTTAATCCAGCTGCTCCTGTATTTCCAGTGGAACTGGGTTGGGCTTCTGGCTGCTGGAAGTGAGAGTGGGAATCATTTCATCTCAACTCTGATGCCAATGCTCAAGGAGAAGGAGATCTGCCTGGCCTTCACTCATAGAATGAAAGATGAATCTGAAAAGCATATGGTCCAGTTACTTTTACATTCCAAAATGTGGCTTGAAGTTGACATCATTGTTTTCTTTGGAGACTCTGGAACTGTTGCAGCTTTTCAGTGGGGTCTTTATATTTATGTACTTAATGAAAGGGGGTCATTCCAGAATGTTTGGATCCTAACTTCCTCCTGGAAACTTAGTGTAATGCATCATGTAGATATATGGAAATCTCTAAAGCCCTTGCATGGGGCTTTGCATTTTAGGGATCACACCAATGATATCTCGGAATTCAGCAACTTCCTACTGACTTTAGATCCTTTGAACCCACAAGGGGATATGTTTCTCCCATTATGGTGGGAAAAAGTCTTTGTTTGCAGCTTCCCCAAACAATTTAAATTTTATCCGGAGTGGATGAAAAACTGCACAGGGAAGGAGAATTTACAGAGCATACCATCTTCCTTGTTTCAAACAAGAATGACTAGTGAAGGTTACAATATCTACAATGCCATCCATGCTCTGGCATATGCATTACATGCAATATACGTATCTAGAGGACGACCAGCCATGGTGAAGCTTGGAAAGAAGATCTCAATTGTCCAGTCATGGCAGGTAACCTCTGGGATTTTTTATCCAGTCCACAGATCCTTAGAGTAAAAGTTTCCCATATGCATTTCTTGAGTTACTCATGAAATATCTTTATCCCAGAATATCAGTGAATATCAGAACAGGTTAAAGCAGCAATTGTTATAAACAGTGATATGACTTAACTGTTGTGTTTAGTTGAAAAGGGAGAGGGGGGAAACAGAAATAAACCAAGCTAGTTATCCATAAGAGCCATGAAGGAAATGATGAGAAGAGAAGAGAAGAGAAAATAACAAGAGTTGGAAGGGACCTTGGAAGTCTTCTAGTCCAACCCCCAGATTAGGCAGGAAATCCTATACCATTTCAAACAAATGCTTAGCCAATCTCTTCTTAAAAACTTCCAGTTTTGGAGTATTTACAATTTCTGAAGGCAAGTTGTTCTACTGATTAATTGTTCTGTCAGGAAATTTCTCCTTAGTTCTAGGTTGCTTCTTTCTTTGATTAGTTTCTGCCATTGCTTCTTGTCCTGCCCTCAGGTGCTTTGGAGAATAGCTTGACTCCCTCTTCTTTGTGGCAGCCCCTGAGATATTGAAAGATTGCTATTATTTCACCCTAGTCCTCCTTTTCATCAAACTAGACATACCCAATATCTTCATGGAAAGTCCTGAAAGATTTTCAATGGTTGCCTGAATTTCAGGAGGTGAATGTCTCATGGAGGAGGTATCAGTCCATAGCAAGGATGTGTTTCTGACAGATGCTTCAATAGGGCAATTGAAGTCCTTGTGGGCACATTTCCATAACCACCTCAGTTTCTTTCTGTATGAATTCTGAAACGTGTTCCTGGTCTGAAATATGAGGTGGGTTCCTACCAGTTTGACACGGTTTGGCTGAACTGGTAGTGATATGCTGGCCTGGCCTGGTAGTGACCCAGGCTAGCCATGTCCCTGAACCAGTTCCTCAGTCGCTGCCATCACCACCATCACCTTTTTTTTGGAGTTCTGAGCATGTGCAGAACAATTTCCATTGAACTGTGCATGCATGCACAGTGTGCATCCAGTGTGTGTGCACGTACGGATGAGCGAACTGCCAGTAATGCCAGCTAGAACCCACCCCTGTCTGAAATGAATCAGAATTTTCTACATCAAAGAATAAATGTCCCTGGACAAGGAAGTAACAACCGTGGCCAGCCGCTTCCTTCCATATCCCCACTTAGTCACACCTGGTTCCTGAATTTTGCTCTCTTTGTCTATCAGCTAAAGAAAGTCAGTGGAATTGTATACCATTTTGAGAGAAATTATTTAATCATTCCAATAATGCATTTGTCATTTACAAGACAAATTTACAAGTAAAGATTTGTAAATGTAGATAGCCACATAAAGCATGAGAAAAGCCAAACAATGAAATTTTGAATGTAGCATTAAAATCTGTATACATAGGCATCATTTGTTAAAAGTAGAGTTGAGGAAGCCATGATACAAATGCCCAGACACTACGGCAAAATTTTGTTGTGCAGCAGAAATAGCTGAGCACTTGGTGTTACTCCTAATTGCTCAAATCTCCACTAATGGTTCTGTAGAACTTCTCAGACATAAACTGATCTGCTAAAATGAGGGCCATGATAGAACGGTAGGAGCCATGATGTCTCATTTGTGGCTTTCAACCAAGTATTCCAATTTCAGAAAATCTCTTTTGTTTCAGATTCTCCACTATTTGAGGACTGTCAAGTTCAACAACAGTGCTGGAGAAGAAGTCTCCTTCTCAGAAAATAGACACAGGTCTGTTCGTTATGATCTTCTCAACTGGGTTTTCCTCTCCAATCAATCAAATCTTCTTGTGAAAGTTGGACACATCCATCCTGGGGCTCCCCTGGGTCAGGATTTTACCATTAACTCGGATGCAATTGTCTGGGCCACAAAGGTGAGTTGAAAGGCATTGATGTAAGATCAGGGAAAGATTATTTTTTTCCTTTTCTGGAGATGCGGAATATTATTCTAGCTGGAAAAAGGTCTATTGAATCATAAAATATGGCAGCTATTTGCTCAAAAATCTGATCTGCATGTAACTCACTTCAGGTCCGATTTGTGGCAGATCCCAGAAAGGATTGACATTGGGAAGAAGTTCTTGCAAGCCAGGATGTCATTGTGGTGGACAACAGTGATTACTATGGACTATTCCCGGTATGGAATCAAATGTAGGACCCCAAAACCAACAATCAAACTTCACTGCAGGATTTAGCAGTTCACATTGGAGTAAACAATGGGAGGGACTCCTATAAATCCAAGGACTTAGTCATACATTTCAGGAAATGGGAAAGAAAATGATAACGTCAAACATACGCAGATAGAGTAGAGTAGAGTAGAGTAGAGTAGAGTAGAGTAGAATAGAATAGAATAGAATAGAATAGAATAGAATAGAATTCTTTTCTGATTGGACACACAAGGAATTTGTCTTTGTGCATATGCTCTCAGTGTACATAAAAAGACAAGATATATTCATCAAGAATCATGAGGTACAACACTTAACGATAGTCATAGGGTACAAATAAGCAATCAGGAAATAATCAATATAAATATAAATCATAAGGATACAAGCAACAAAGTTACAGTCATGCAGTCAGAAGTGGGAGGGAATGGGTGATAGGAACGATGAGAAGACTTATAGTAATAGTAACACAGCCTTAGTGAATAGTTTGACAGTGTTAAGGGAATTATTTGTTTAGCAGAGTGATGACATTCAGGAAAAAAACTGTTTTTATGTCTAGTTGTCTTGGTGTGCAGTGCTCAATTCCATCGTTTTGAGGGTAGGCGTTGAAACCATTTATAAGATTGCCATTGTGCTCTGGGCTGACTTTTTAGGAACCTTCTATGAAGATGCTTCATCTATGAATCTTAAGGATGACTACTTTGATTTATTTCTGTTTCCCCTTCTGCCCTTTTTCAATCAAACACTACACTTAATTCATACCATATGTATGTATAAGACATTGATGATATAATCACAGATATTCATAAATAGGAAGCTTTAAGGTACTCTCCCTGTTTCTACTGTTACTAACCTCAAGAAAGAATAATTGCCTTAATAAAAATAAGCATATCTTGTTATGTTGCCATAGACAATTTAATGAAGCATATGCCAGCCCTGAAGATGCTCCCAAAATGAAGGAGCATGAAGATGTTCCTGTCAGCCCTGAAGCCATTTGGGGAGCATCTTTAGGGCTGCCAGCTTACTGAGTACCAAAGGAATTCGAGATTGCCTCAACTAGAATCCATTTCACCTGTTTTTATTTTACTCACCTCCTCCTACGTCTCCAAAAATTCATTTTCCTCACACTGTTCAGTTGGTCCTCATCATTTACTGTTTCATCAAAACAGTAACTTAATGTCACAAACTCTGAACCTCCAATCTCCAGCATCCAGCTCCAATCTCCAGAATCCATGGAAAGGATAGGAATGCTGGTTGCCTAATTCACCTAGGAAATGTTTTTGGTTTCTGGGAAGCCCAGGTGAACCGTTTCTTTTGAAGAATTTCTCTTTTTTAAAAAAATATACTTTTTTATTTTCCATTTTCATAACATATAATCACATGTATACTATTACATAGCCAATATCATATTGTATTAAGTAGTAAATACATCAGTTCCTCTTGCCATCAACGCCCAGAAAGATAAAAACCCATTATTAGCTCTTCTGCTCTCCATACACCTCTTTCTTCTGCCTCTCTCCTACCTCCTTTCTTCCCTCCATCATCCTTTTCTACTCTACTTCCCCTTCCTTTCTCCTTCTCCTCTCTCTTCATTCCACTCCTCCTTATTCTCCTCATCTTCCCCCCTTCCCCTCTCTCCTATCCCTCTCTTCCTATCTTTCTTCTCTCCTCTGCTTCCCACTCTTCCTCTCATTCACTTGGTGTATTTCAGCTTCTGAGCAAACTCCATTCTATGTTGATGGTATTTATGCTTCCATATCAATATACTTAACATATCTTAGTTTTAAAGAAAAAATAAGAGAAGACAGTATACATGTGCAATCATATTACTTTAAAATCTAACACCCCTCGTCAACCCTAATATATATCCCTCCCTCCCACCCTTCCCTCCAATCCCCCCCAGCCTTCCCTCCCTCGGCTTCCCAGAACCCATACACGGTATGAATCTTTAACAAAAACAGTCTAAAATATATTTGAAAAAAGAATAGAAAATTGATAACATCTTTAAATTGTACTTAGCTCCTCCTTGCTAGGCTAACTTTAAACAATTTATATCATTCCTGATCTTAATCATAAGCTATCTGGAATTTCTTAGTCCTATATTTATTTTGTATATAATCGATCCATTTTTTCCAGTCTTGTTTATATCTCTCGTTTGAGTAGTCCTTAAGATATGCAGATATTTTAGCCATCTCGGCTAAATTCGTGACTTTCAATGTCCATTCTTGAATTATAGGCAAATCTTCCTTCTTCCAGTATTGCGCCACCAACAATCTAGCTGCAGTTATTAAGTGCAAAATCAAATTAATCTCTACAGCTGTACAATCAGTAATTATATCTAACAAAAATAACTGAGGGGTAAACTTTATCCTTTTTTTCAGAACATTTTGCATAATCCACCATATTTTTGTCCAAAATGCCTTAACCTTTTTGCAAGTCCACCATATATGAAAATATGTAGCGTCGAGAGAATCACATCTCCAGCATTTGGGTTGTAAGTTCGGATACATAGAAGCCAACTTTTTAGGATCTAAATGCCATCTATAAAACATCTTGAAAAAGTTTTCTCTCAAGTTTTGGGCTTGTGTAAATTTTACATTCCTTACCCAAATCCTTTCCCATGTATCCAACATTATTGGTTCTTCAATATTTTGAACCCACTTTATCATACAGTCTTTAACTAATTCTGTTTCGGAGTCCATCTGTATTAATACATTGTATAGTCTCTTTATATGCATTAAGCTTTGATCTCTTATTTGTTTAAATAAATTATCCTCGACTTGCATAAAACCAATTTTTTGATCTGTTTTCCACCTGGTCTGTAGCTGTCCGTACTGAAACCATGTTTGAATTACCTTTTCCTCTTTTAATTCATCCAAGGATTTTAGTTGTAATACACCCCTTTCTAGTGTAAGAAGCTGTCTGTAAGTAATTATATCCTGTTTTTGTACTATGTTTATATTTTCTATTGCATGTCTAGGAATTGCCCACATGTGTATCTTATCATTTAATTTGTATTGATATTTCTTCCAAACCCGCAGTAAAGCATTCCTTAAAATATGACTTTTAAAATTCTTGTCCACTTTTTTGTTATATAGCAGGTAAGCATGCCAGCCATATACCAGATCATACCCCTCGATATTAAGTATCCTATCATTTGTTAAATTAATCCAATCACTAATTACAGATAAAGCTACTGCGTCGTAGTATAGTTTTAAATTGGGTAATTTCAAACCTCCCCTCTCATGTGCATCTTGCATTATTTTTAGTTTTACTCTCGGCTTCTTCCCTGCCCATACAAATTTATTAATACCCTGCCATTCTAACAGGTTCACATCTTTTTTAAGTATAGGTAGCATTTGGAAAAGAAATAATTTAGGTAAAATATTCATTTTCACTGCTGCTATTCTTCCCAGCAAGGATAACTGTAACTTCTCCATTTTTTCATCTCTGTCTGTATACTATGCCAAAGTGGTTCATAATTATACTTATGTAACTTCCCGTTTGAGGTTGAAATATGAACTCCTAAATATTTGACCTTTTTAACTATTTTGCATCCTATCATTCCTTCTAGTTCTTCCTTTTGTTTAGTATTCATATTTGTAGCTAATATTTTTGTTTTCCCTAGATTTATTTTAAATCCTGACACTTGACCATATTGATTAATCATATTCATTAAGATCTTACTAGATTCCTGCAGTTGGGTTAATATTATAACCAGATCATCCGCAAAAGCACGTACTCTATATTCTTGCTGCCTAATCTTAATTCCCTGTAAGGCCTCCTAGCCCCGTATTTTATTCAACAATATTTCCAAAGTTATAATAAATAGTAATGGGGACAAGGGACAACCCTGTCTTGTACCTTTTTCAATTTGAAAAGAATCTGTTAAACTTCCATTAACTATAATTTGAGCTGTTTGCTGTTGATATATTACTTTAACTGATTGTAAGAAACGTTCTCCTATTTGCATTTTTTGCAGTGTTTTCAACAGGAATTGCCAGTTAACTCGATCAAAGGCTTTCTCAGCATCCAGAAATATGAGCGCAGCATGAATTTGGTTATTCTTTCCCAAATATTCTACTGCATTAACAATTAATCTTACGTTACTTCTCATTTGTCTCCCTTGAATAAAACCTGTTTGATCATTATGAATCAATTGTTGAATAACCAACATTAACCTATTTGCTAGTATTTTAGTAAAGATTTTATAATCTACATTAAGTAGTGATATAGGTCTGTAGTTTTTTGGTTGGGAAATATCTTGGTCTTCTTTGGGTATCAGGGATATAAAAGCTGTCTTCCAAGATGGAGGTACCTTACCTTCTGTTTGAATCTTATTAAATAATTCCTTAAGAAGTTCTACCATTTCTAATTGTAGATTTTTATAGTAAGCCGCTGTCAAGCCATCTGTACCAGGTGCCTTCCCTGCCTTTAACTGCTTAATTACCTGTAGAATTTCCCCCGAAGTTATTGGTTGATTCAATCTTTCCCTCTGCTCTTCTTTAACTATGAGTATTTTTCTTTATCCAAGTATCTCTATATATCTAGACCTTTAATTTTGTCACCCTTGTACAACACTGTAAAGAATTCACAGAATTCAAAACCACTGACCTTTTGAATCTCACCCTGTTGATACACTTCTTTCCCTCTGTAGTGCAATTTGGCTGTTACAAAATTTTTGTTTTTTCCTAATCTGATATGCTAACCATCTACCAGATTTATTTGCATTGCAGAAAGTGTTATGTTTTGCATATAACAGACTAGTGGCTACCTGGTCTGAGATCAGCATATAAATTGGTCTTTTAATAAGGTAATTGCTTCTTTAATCTTTATATCTCCTGGTTTTAAAGTTAAATCTTGCTCTTTCTTCCTAATTTCATCTTCCAGTTCTGTTCGTTTTTCCCCTTGTTTACGTCTATGTAATCTATTTAGATTTATCAAAGCTCCTCTCATATATGCTTTACTTGCATCCCATACAATTTCCATAGATGTACCCTTATTCATATTAAAAAACAAAGTATTCTGTTAACAATTTTTTACATTCATTAGTATAGTTCTATATCTAAATAAATTTTCATTCAATCTCCAACACCTTCTTGCTTGTGTCACCCCTCCCAACTCCATCCAAACTGGATTATGATCTGATAAAACTCTGGCACATATCTTTGTCTTCTTCATCCTAGAAAGCAAATCATTGGTAGTTAGTATGAAATCAATTCTGGAAAAGGATTGATGTCTATCAGAAAAGAAGATAAAATTGTATTCTTCTGCATTTTTTTCTCGCCAAATATCTCTCAGTTCGAAATCATCCATCATATCGAATAAGGACTTAGGTAGTTTCGCTTGCATTTGAATATTTGGCCGAGAAGCCTTCTTATCTTTCTTAGTGTCCATAACACCGTTCCAGTCACCTAATAGTATGCAGGATCTATAATCCCACTGTACTAATTTGGCATGAAGCTTTCTATAAAATCCATCTTGTTGTTGATTGGGAGCATATATTCCCAGTAGCAATGTCCTTTTCCCTTCTAATACCAAGTCTATTGCGATATATCTTCCGTGGGGATCTGCTTCGATTAATTCAGCTTTCATATCCTTCCTTAAGTAGATAACTATACCATTTTTCTTCTCTGAAGCAGAAGCTATAAAATGTTGTCCAAATCTTGTATTAATCAGATATTTTTGGTCAATTGATCTAATGTGAGTTTCTTGCAAACAAATTATATCATTCTTGAACTGTTTAAGATAGTGATTTATTTTCTTTCTTTTCTGTGGAGAGTTTAATCCATTGACGTTCCATGTTAGGAACTTAGTTGTCATCTTTGGCTCCCTGAAGCTTTTTTAGAGCCATCTGAACATCCTGGAATTTAACCTTTGGTCTGGCTCCTCCCACTGCTTCTAAGGTGGTACCTGTAGCATCTTGACCAGTAACAGGTGTTTGTCGCAATTGTTGCTTTTAAATTGTTGGTCCATTCGTCTGCTAATCACACGGGTTTGTCTTTGTTCCTTGGCTCCTTGTGCTTCTGAGAGAGAAAGATGATCCATCCTTGTTGATAATTGTGTAGTTTGCTGGCTATCTTGTCCTTCTTGTTCTCTTTCTCTAGGTCCAGGTGGGGCAGGGTGTCCGGCCTTCAAGATATTATGGTAAAAGTCTCGGACCTTCCATACTGAATTAAGACGGTATCTTTGCCCCTGAAAAATGAGTGCTAGTCCAACTGGTGCATCCCATCTGAACTGTAGCTGATGATTTTTAAGCTCTTTGACTAAAAAGGTGTAGTCTTTCCTAGATCTTAGCATTTGAGGTGGTATCTCTTTCAAAACAGTCACTTCCTGACCCCCAATATGAAGCTTGGTTTTATAGGACTCTTGCAGTATCATATTCCTCATGTCTCTTGTGGTAAAGTAAACCACAATGTCCCTTGGAAGTTGCTGTCTAGCAAGCCAGGAGTTAACACGATAGACCTTATCAATTTGCCAATCAAAATTCCCCCCTGGCCTTCCCATCAGACTATCGAAAGCTTCTGAGAGAATCTGTTTCAGATTTTCCTGGTTATTTTCACACAAACCTCTTATTCTTAGAGCAAGTTCCATTTGTCTATACTGTAACATAATTTCTTTTTCAGCATCTCCGACTTTTTGTTGAACCACGTCTATTTTGGATACCAAATTAATATTAGAGTCATTAAGATCTTCTAATCTGCTTTCAATTCTGGACACATAATCTGAAAACGAATTAAGAACCCCCAACATATCATCCCTGATCTTCTGAACCCGGGTCTCAAGTTTATCAGACAGTTCTTTACGAACAATGGATATCTCCTCCTTAATTTTTGTTTCCATCATAACTACATGATTTTTAAAGGCTTCAGCCAGTTCCTTCTGAAAAGTTTCTTTAGTTAACGGTTCCCCTATGGGGGGAGGAAGTAATGACTGTAGTTTCGTGCCAGGGGCAGGCGAACTGCCCGCACTTTTTGAAACAGGGGGTGGGGAACCTTTTGGATAGGGTTTTGCTTAGAAGCCATTCCAAGTTTTAATCTTCTTCAGCCAATTAATAAATCTATGCTGGTCGATTGTGCAGCAACTGCTGTTTAATTTAGTAATAAATCACTCCTTTTCTTTGAAGTTTTAAACTCCGTAGAAATTCAAAGCCCAATCAGTGTTATGAAGCTGCTCGGTGCCATTTTGAATATCTCTTTAGCAAGTAAGATATCAGAAGGAATTCTTGTAAAAATGAAGCTAAGGATTAATACAAACAATTAAAAGTTCACATGTATAGGGTCTGCTCATCTTGAATTCAGTAAATCAAATTTTTGTTCTGAGGGTGGGTGGTTTGCTTTGTGCTGCTAATAAACAGCAGGAATTCCTGGCACGGAGACAATTCTGCCCTCGGGTGCCCTTCCTCCCCTCCCAGAGTCGATCTGAGAGAGTTAGTTGGCGCATTGCCCAGCACAATTAGCTCACCTTATCTCCTTAGTCCAAAGAAAAGGTAAACAAGCTGTCAGATGGCTGATGGATTGCTATTCAGACAGTTTAACGCAACCAGGATTCCGGAGCTGTTAACGACCAGCTCCCACCGGCAAGCCCCCCCCCCGCCCCACCGGAAGTCAAGACTTTCTTTTGATTGAAATAGGAATCGATGAAGCATGTTCTTTGCTTATGCCATCTCAAGCATTTCCTCTTTCTCTTTTAGAAAGTGCCCTTTGCCAGGTGTGGCATGAAAAGGTGCCAGGCAGGAGAGAGGAGAAGAGTTCCAGAGGGCCAGCAGGTGTGCTGCTATCAATGTGTCCCTTGCCCAGAAGGCACCATTTCTAATCAGACAGGTAGAGCAAATGTCAAAAGCAGATCTTCCAGGATCAGTTGATAGACATATCAGAGGAAGAGGAGATGCAGGTATCCATGTCTACTAGCACTCAACAAGAACAACAACAATGATCATAATCAACAGAGTTGAAGTACAAAGCAGAGAACTTGAGTCAAAGAACTCTCATTGCTGTGGTGGTTCTGGATCATTCTTTCTTCTTCCCTCTTTCTCTGTAAAACACTTTGGACCAGGAAAAGCGACCTTTCTCTCTCCCAAAACTCAGTAGACATTTTCATGACCATTTCAGTTTCATTGTATATCTTCTCAACACAAACTCAAAAATAATACACAGACAAAAGAGTTGGATTTCTGGCTGAAATATCTATCAGTCTTTTTGTGATTCCAGCAAAAAGTGGAGAAGAAGTGGCAATCTCTCTCACATTTAAAGCCACAAAAGTCATGGGAGAAGCTATTGACTAGACACTGATTTTTTTATAGAACAAAAAAACCAGAGCAGCTGGAGCTGAACCCCTCCTTGTCTGGGGCTAACTTATCCAAAGTATCATCAATAATATACAAAGAATGGATTTGTTTCATCCATGATGAAATGCACAAAGAGTCGTTTCATCACTTCCTTTGTAGACTGGCAATACCAGAAAGGGGAAATCATGCCAGAATAGAGGGAGGGAGGAATAATGAAGGGGCAATAAAACTTATGGCAGATGTCCCTGGAATCTTCAGGCAAATATTTGATTTTTTAATTTCAGATGCAGCTTCCTGTGATCCTTGCCCAGAAGACCAATATCCCAACAAGGACAAGGACCACTGCATTGCCAAGAAGATCCACTTCCTCACCTATCAAGACAACCTGGGATACACTTTAGTTTCTCTCACTCTTTCTCTCTCTGTGACCACAATAGCAGTTCTGGCAGTTTTCCTTAAACACCGCGACACACCTATTGTCAAGGCCAACAACCAAAATCTCACCTACATCCTCCTGGTCTCCCTCCTGCTCTGCTTCCTCTGCTCCTTCCTCTTCATTGGTAGACCCCGGACGTTCACCTGCCTCTTTCGACAAATTATCTTTGCCATTCTCTTTTCCCTTGCAGTTTCCTCTGTCTTGGCAAAAACTGTCATGGTGGTTCTGGCATTCATGGCCACCAAGCCAGGGAACAAGTCAAGAAAATTATTAGGAAAACCATTGACCAAGTCCATTATCTTAGCCTGTCCCCTGATCCAGGCAGTTCTTTGTGCCATCTGGCTGGGAACCTCTCCTCCATTTCCCAGCTGGGACTTCCACTCCTTGTTTGGAGAAATCATTTTGGAATGCAAGGAAGGCTCAGCTTTAATGTTTTACATTGTCCTTGGCTACCTAGGTTTTTTGTCCTTCATCAGTTTCACTGTGGCATTTCTAGCTAGGAAATTGCCTGATAGTTTTAATGAAGCCAAGTTCATTACTTTTAGCATGCTTGTATTTTGCAGTGTTTGGATCACCTTCCTCCCCACCTACCTGAGCACCAAAGGGAAGTCCATGGTGGCCGTGGAGATCTTCTCCATCCTGGCCTCTGGGGCTGGTCTCTTAGCTTGTATCTTTTCCCCCAAATGCTACATTATCCTACTCAGGCCTGATCTGAATCAGAGAAAAAATATAATGAGGCACAAGAATCTCTGATTTATATGTAAAGTAGTAACATTTATTTTGCCTTTGGGCCCCCCTTTTTAAAAATATATTTTATTTTCAAAACAAACATACAAATACTCCTTCTTTACATACTGTAGAAAGTGTATCAGTTGGTTACAAAAGGCTTTTGTACATCTCTTCCACCATCATCAAACATAATTCATATTAACTCTAATATCTTAACAGATATTTATTATAGTACCATCATCATACCTCCACTTTAATTTGACTATGATTATTTAAACTTCCTTTATCATAAAATATACCAAGATTTAATACATAACCACATACTGTCATTTCATTTACTTATTTATAAAATCCTCCATTAACATTAAATCCTCATATCCTATTCTAGCTAAACATCCATAATATTTAACACCAAAATTTTGTAATCCTCCTTTCCAAATCCCTGTTTACAATTTACATCCAATTCCCTTATATTATACACACACACACACACACACACACACACACACATTATTATCATTATCCTTTCTTTATTTAACTATATCCTATATCATAACATTTCCCCCTAATAATTAAAACTTAACTGTGTCTAATTTTGTTCTTTTTATTGTTATTATTATTAATAACCTTTATATATAGTACAAAAGGATTTCTAGCCTTCCCTTCCTGAGTATCATTCAATATTCATATCCAATTATTGCTTATCATAACACTACACATTGTATACATTACTATCATTATCAATTTTTATTTAACTATACTTATTGTCACTAAATTTAACTAGGTTTAGCTAGTTTTAAATTATACTCTTCCATCTATCAACCTGTATCTTTCCAGTAGCAAAACAATCTAATGTCTTCGGCCATTTGTGGAACCAATCCTTCAAACATCCTCTTCATCAAATCTGTATGGACTCCTCTTAGAAACTCTTTGCTTGTAATATCTCTCATGTAGTCTTGACACCCTCTTTCAAATTCCTTATTCAGCTTGTCTTTGATTATCAGCAGTGTTAACAAATATTTTGCAAATAGGATTTCATAGTCCATAGATTCTTTAATGTTTTCTTCTTTTTCTATGTCCTGACCTTTGAAATAAATTTTCTCTCCATTTAATTCCTCTTTCAATATTCCATTCTTTCTTTTTTTAGAAATAAATCAATTTCCATGAATATCAACAAGTTTAATCTCTTTATATTTGTCTTCCATTTCAGTTTTTTGAATTTCAGTCTCCTTATTTTGCATTTGAAAAACGTCCTCAGTTTTTTCATCATATTTTATTGTTAAATGCTCCAAATATTCCAATTTTCTCTCAATTTTTTCCTTTGTATTTAATAATTTTTGCAGTTCTGAAAGTATTCATTGCAAATTCAGAGACTCCACATATGCCATATTCATACACAGTTGCTTTCTCTTTGAAGGTCAGCAAGATTAAAACATACGTTCACAAGCTCTCTGTAAGCAAAAATAAACTTCAAAGGGACAGCTGTGGAGTCTTATCAGATCTTAAGCCAAACATCCAGGCAGTAAAACCTTGCAATGCCAAAGTCAAAACAATCCATGAAAGAAAAAAAAGAGGCAGGTTCCATCTTTAAATACAGCAAAGTCTCTGATCAGCCTCCGGAGTGGGGATTTTTCTTTTTTCTTTTATCTCTTTTGTATATCAAATTAGGCAAAGAATCCACTCTTTAATGAGTTTAAAAAAAATACCCACACCAATAAAAGAGGAGAAAATTAATCTGTAGCTTACAGAAAGTCACAAAGAAAGAAGAAGAAAGCTTAATCCAACCATTTGAAAAAGGTTTGCTTAGATTCAATCCATGTAAATAGCATTTAAAAAGTAAGATAACCACTGTCCAGAACCATTACAAAGATCAAATTCACCGCTAAGTTATTCTATTCTTTGATTTAAGTTGGTTTTTAGGTTTTATAGGCAGTCTGTTTTTTAAAACAATAAAAGTTTCTAAACAGCTGGAAACACTATCTTTTTCCACATCATTCCATTCTGAGGCCGGCCCGACTTAATCAGTCTTTTGACTGGAATTTTTATTACCGGCTTGAAGATCTTTTCTTGCTTCTTTCGGAGATTTTGCGATATCTCCGAGATTAGCAAGATCATCTCTTCAGGATGCTTTAGGTCCATTGGGTGAAACAAGAGAGTGGCTTTTACTTCAAATAATTGGAAATTATGGGAATATTTGGTAGTGCAGTGGTTAGAATGCAGGATGCTGATCACTGGCTGCCAGTTTGGGTCTCACCAATTTTGACTCAACCTTCCATCCTTCTGTGGTGGATAAAAGGAGAACCCAGATTGTTGGGGGCAACAGGCTGACTCTGTTAACCACTTATAGAGGGCTGTAAGTTGTAAAGTCATATATTAGTCTAAGTGCTATTTGTATTTTATAATCATCTCTGTCCAAAGACACATCATTTTAGTTCCTGTGTGAAATTCCTTCTATTTGCATTTCAGATTTGGTACAATATAATTTAGAGTATTAAAACATTTCTCCTTAGGTCTCAGTATTGTGATGTGCTATTCTTAACTAATTAAAATAACATATTAAACAATCTTTTGTTTATGTAAATGTGACGGACAAGCAAGTACTGGAGCATATAACACCAGGTATGCTGCTGGAAGAAAATTATGAAATTGAGTCTCATTTACTTTCGCAATTTGAGAAAGCAATGATGTTTGGAAAAGTAAAAGGAAACCAGGCCACCAAAAATACCATGGCTGGACATTACCAAAGGTGACAACAGCTGGAACATAAAACAACTCAAAAGTATAGCGCAGGATCAGAAGATGTGGATTCTGGCCCATAGAATCACTGACAAATGTATCCAACTCAATGGATATGGATCCCTATTATACATTGGATAGATCACACCTCAATATTGCATCCAGCCTCAGAGAGAATCCAATACATAAGTGACAGGGTGTAAGATGCAGGCAGGGACAGCATACACTGAATAACACCACCAAGTAGTTGGAACAGGAATATATGCACACTGTATGGGCTAAGCCTTCTAAAACCCAGTTGTGATATTGCACACAAAGTTGTGGAGAATAATAGGGCTAAGATCCTCTAGAACTTCTGGATCAAAGCAGACTGGCAGGTCCTGGCCAATGAACCAGACACAGAGGTCATAGAGAAAAAGACAGAGGGGGGATAGATGAAGCAGTGTCCAATGGAACAGAAGTTGCCTTCAGAAGTTGTGGGAGCTTCATAACTGGAAGCTTTCAAGAAGAGACTGGACTGCCATCTGTCAAAAATGGTATAGAGTCTTCTTGGGTGGTGTGTTGGACTAAATGACCTACAAGGTCCCTTCCAACTCTGTTAATCTGTATCTGTGAATGATAGCAAGATCAGGAAGAAGGAGGATGGGACACTGAAAAGGTCTGGGGTCTAAAGGATGAATTGGAGAGGAAAGTCAAGGACAAAGTGGTCCTAGTGATAGGGGTATTTTGGGCTGTGGCTTTTAAACTGGTAGAGGAGCTCCAGCAGATCCCAGGAACAACAGCAGAGCCCTGGGCCCAGAAGAGTGAAGTGCTAGGAACAGGTAAATTAGTGTGTCCATCCTTGTCTTACTCGACTCAATGGCAAATGTGGAGGAGTGACCCCACCCTGGGCCTTCTTATTGTGAGATGCCACAGGGGTCAGTACTGTCCCCTCTTCTATTCGACATCTGCATGAGACCCCAGGGTAAGCTCATGTATCTCCATGTGGTGAGGTATCCTCAATATGCTGATGACACCCAATGGATCATCAGTGCTTCTGGTAAATTAAACAGTGCTGTACATGTCCTGTCCTGCTGTCTAGAGGCTATGAATATCTGGATGGGGAAAAACAGGCTTCTAAGGAACCTCAGCAAGACTGAGTGGCTTTGGGTTTGGGGGGATCTCTAGTTCTAGGACTATACAATCTATGGTGCTGGGTGGAGTAGCATTTGCCCCAAACAGACCCTGCAAGAAAGGTGGGGTCCTTCTACACTCACAACTCCTGCTTTAGGATATGGCTAGAAAGGCCTTTTCACAACTGTATATGCCAGTCGCACCACTTCCAAGACAGAAAATGCCCCGGTCACATCTTGGTTGGACTAAGGCAATGTGTTCCGTATGAGCCTTCCCTTGAAGAGTATCCAGTAACTTCAGCTGGTGCAAACTGCATTAAGAAGAGCAGTTATGTTTCTGGTACATCTCATCATACCTTTGCTTGCTGAGCTGCATTGTGTGGCCTCATCACTCCTGAGCTTCTGAAGATCTTTCAAATCTGGTCTTGCTTGCAGACTTGGGGAGCCCAATAATTCTAATTCCTTTTAATAAATGTTGTATAAAGGTTTTGGGCAATGATTGTCTTCTTTATTTACACTTACACTTTATTTACACTTGTTTACACTTTTTACTGGACTGTTGTATGCTGCTCAGGATCACTTTGCATGAGATGAGTGGCCATATAAGCTTGATCAATCAATCCATTCCATCCCTAAAGAACTAAACCAGTTCTTCCATCTAAGCACTGGGATGATTGCTCACTCTTTCTAGGGTACAGCTGAGTGCCACCCTGCCCCATCAGCACCCATTCTATCTGAACACACTATGGCACAGGCCAAACCCCATCTTGTGTTCACTTTCAGATAGGTCAAAAAGTTTAGTGCACTTTGACTCTCAAGTCCATCTGCTCTGTGGATTAGCTGCAAGAGACACAAACATGTTTTTTCCATCTGATGTGCAAACCGCATCTATTGCTCAGTGGGTAGGACAATGGCTTTTCCTTGCAATTATCAGAAGAACAGTAATTTGTATTGTATCCCCTGTGGATTTTGACCCACAAAAAAAGGCTTTAGAAAATATGATGTGAGTTTTCCCAGTGGTGGAGGACTTTGCTTTGTCTTCCAAAGATCTAACTCCAGGATTCAATGAGATTCAGCTGGTCTTTGTCTCAAAGCCCAAACACAGGTAAGAGAAAGCATGATATTAGACTAGTTTATTAATTGATTACTCTCCCAGCCCTATCCTTAAAATAGAATAAAATACAGCACATGGTCTAATTTCAGAATAAGATAGATAGGATGATATAAAGGGATAAAATACAAATGTGTTAATTCAAAGAGACATCAGATAAATTTGCCCTGAGATAATCTGGGCAGTTTCAACTGTGTAAATCTGGTGAGATTTCTGATGCTCCTTGCAGTTCAGCTTCTGCACAAACCTTCATTTCTGATCTAGGAGGGAAGGGGAGAAGAATGGCTGGGCTGCCTCTCCTGCTGCTGCTCTTCTGGCTCCTTCCCCCAATTGCTACTAAGGAGATTCAAATTGTATGTACATCGCAAAAACATTTAAAGATTCAAGATCCATGGGAATTTTACAGGCCTGGCGATCTGAATGTTGGGGGGAATTTGCCTCTGTTAACTTCTTTGCAGTTCATCAACCCAGATTTTCAAAAGGACCCATTGCATCTTAATAATAGAGTCACGTAAGTTTCACCTGAAGGGGAAAGATGGAGGTGATTGTTTTCTTTCCTTTCGATTCAGGGCCTTTTTAAAGAAATCCTTGTTCTGGGGATCTTCAGATCTTAGTCCTTGTCTCAATAAAGAGGCAAATTCAAGAAATACACTTAAATTTTTAACTCCCCTAAATTGTTCATGAGGAATACGAGAGGCAACATGAAGCTGAAGAGAGACAACACTACGAGACTCTAGCTGCCCTAGTGAAGAAGTTGATTTATAATATTAATTTGGAGCTAAAGTTATAGTAATAAAAACTCTCAAAGAAATGTTCAATCTTATTCCAATGTGGGACATTGCCAAATAAAACCCCCTCAGTTTAGGAATCAGCAGTGGTCATGAATAATGGCCCTTAGTGAGTCTATGTTGTGACCCTCACTGGAGTCTTTTGCTCAAACCTGAAGAAGCTGCTCCGAGAGAGGAAGAAAATGATTAGGGAAGAAGAGGAGCAACTGGGGAGGATTTCAGGCCAAATGAAGGAAGGAGGGAGAACAGAGGGGGGTAAATTGATATGGGAGAAGGACAGCCAGGCCTTTCTCCTTATTCAGAAATCTCTCTAAGTTGAGTCAAGGAACATCCTTTAAAAAAGCCAAACAAATTAAATGTGTGACTTTCTGTTCCAAGGACACACAAGAAAGGCAATGCAAAATTCAACAGCACCCAAAATATAATGCTCTCCCACATTTTTCCCACTACAGACTCACACCTGCAAACTACCAGTACTTCCTAGCCTTGGTGTTTTCTGTCATGGAGGTGAACAAGGATCTGGATCTCCTGCCCAACATCACCCTTGGCTTCCACATCTATGAGAATAGCAAAATTCACAGGGAGATTTCCTTACACAGCCTCTCCCTGCTCTCCACACGAGGCCAAATGCTTCCAGGTTATAAATGTGACAGGCAGGACACCCTTCTCTCCGTCATTGGGGGTGAGGGCCCCAAATCCTCAAGGCAGATGGCCTCCATCTTCAGCATCTTCAAGATCCCACAGGTAAGTGGGGGGTACAGTATGGAGTAGACAAGGATACAGAAGATAAGGAAGAAAGCAAAGTTGTTGGGGGGGGGGATATCAGTGGTATTTGCCTTAAATAATCCACCCCAATTTGAATTGATTTCTGGATTTTATATGTCAAGATATATTTTTATATAACCACAAAGCCATATTGATATAATTCTGCAAAAGGAATTCATTCCTGACTTTCATAAATGTTTATCATCCCTCTGCACCTTTCAGTGCAATTTCTTCTCTGTATCAGATTTAGGATTTGTTCCTTTGACTTCTGATCTATCACAACCAGGAAAAAATAGATAACTGGTGGCTCTTCCTAAGAAGGGAGAAAGATGAAACCACCCACTCAAAGTGGATAAACTGTGACTGGTGGGGCAATGAATCACAATGGGGACCCTTAAAATCAGCATTAAAATGTACTTTGTCTTTTTAAGAAGATTCTTATTTTCTCCAGCTTGGTGTTGGCTCTGAGTTCACTCAGGGAGGCAGAAGAGTTTATCCATCCTTCTTCCAGATTAATCCCAGGGAATTTCCTCAGTACATGGGTATAGCCCAGCTGCTCCTGTATTTCCAGTGGAACTGGATTGGGCTGGTGGCACCTGAAAATGACAGTGGAGAACATTTCATCTCCTCTCTGGTGCCAATGCTGAAGGAGAAGGAGATCTGCCTGGCCTTCACTGAAATTATGAAATCTGATTTTGCTGCTACTTCAGATTTGAAATTACTTCCAATTTTTAACATATGGTCTATAGGTGAAGTGATTGTTTTGTTTGCAGATTCCAATACTATTACAAATGTACAGGCACTTACGTTTGTTTATGAAAAACAGAGAAATGTGTCATTTCTAAAAGTCTGGATCTTTACATCCGGTTGGAAATTTAATGTGCCAAACTCTCAATATCTATTGCAAGGTATAAAGCCCTTCCATGGAGCTTTGCATTTTAGGGACCACACCAGGGATGTCTCAGAATTCAGCCGTTTTCTTCTGTCTTTAGACCCTTTGAACCCACAAGGGGACATTTTTCTCCCAATGTGGTGGGAATGGGTATTTGGCTGCAACATCCCTAAACCAGGCAAGACCCATGCAAAGGGAAGTAAACCATGTACAGGAAAGGAGGATATATGGAATCTACCATCTTACGTGTTTGAAACAAGCATGACAGGGGAAAGTTACAACATCTACAATGCCATTTATGCTGTAGCACACACGTTACATGCCATCCATGGATCCAGAGGGCAACCAGCCATGATGAGGATTGGAAAGAGGATCTCAAATGTCCAGTCATGGCAGGTAATTTCTGTGAGGTTTTTTTGGCCCAGTCCATTCCTTGGACTGGATAAAGGTTTTTAATACAGGACACAGATGCTTAGAGAGGAAGATCCTCATGTGTATTTCCTGAATTAAACAATTCTATGGCATCATATCACTGCGTCAAATCTGCATCAAACCAAATTAAAACAGTAATTATTAACAAAAACACAAATGAGGGGTCAACCTATTCCAAAGTAACTGAGAGCAGGATAGGAAGTAATAAATGGAAGATTGTCAATAGTGATCCAATGTCCAGTCACGAAAGGTAATTTCTGCAATCATCATCACCATTATCATCATCTTCTTCTTCTTCTTCTTCTTCTTCTTCTTCTTCTTCTTCTTCTTCTTCTTCTTCTTCTTCTTCTTCTTTAAATAGGAAACTCACAATGTGTATTTCTTTCATCAACTATATGTATGGCATCATATTACTGCATCAAACAAGACTGAAATAGTATTTAAGCAGAAAACAACAGTAAAGTGAATTAAACACAATATTTTGTTAGAAGAGTTGGAGGGGAGAAGAGAAATAATCCAAGACAATTGCCCATAGCAGTTAGACTTATATACCACTTCATAGGGCTTTCAGCCCTCTCTAAGCGGTTCACAGAGTCAGCATATCGCCCCCATAGTCTGGGTCCTCATTTCACCCACCTCGGAAGGATGGAAGGCTGAGTCAACCTTGAGCCGGCGAGATTAGAACCGCTGAACTGCAGATAACAGTCAGCTGAAGTGGCCTGCAGTACTGCACCCTAACCACTGTGCCATCTCGGCTCCTCGGCACAAGGTTCATGTAGGAAAGACCTTCCTAAAAGTTCTTCAAAGGTCTTCAGAGTTTGTCTGAGTTTCATAAAGTGGTCAACCCAGAGAAGAAGCACCATCCAAGAGCAAGAGAGAACATAGAACAAGATGGCAATTTTGCTAGATGCTTCAACAGTCCTAGTGGGCATATTTGCAGAACCACTTCAGTTTCCTTATGGATGTGCCCATGATGACGATGATGATGTTATCCATCATGCCTGACTTTTGGTGATTCTATGGTCAGATCTCTCCTCATTTTCCAATCTTGCACTACTCTTTAAAAAGATATTAAACTCAGTTGAAGCTAATTGTGTTTGTATGGCTTAGCATTCTATGTGACCCTCCTCATGTCTTTAGTTTGCAACGTGTTGTACTGAACAGCTTGTTGTGCCCAAGCAACCTTTGTCAAATTTACCACACAGAACTAGACTCAACCTAGTCTGAAATTCATCAGATGTTTTTATTTCAGTGAAGCTACAAATCAGGGCAAACGCAGTGTGGAAAACAAATCCTTAGCAGAGTGAAGGGAGTATCAGCAAAACAGAAATAAAGAAAGAATGTTTGCTAATTGGCATATTAAAAGGAACTTTTCCTTTTACAAAACTTTTACAAAAGTAAAAAAAATAAAAAACTTATTTCAACATTTAAAAAAAAAAAAAGTCAAGGAAACAATTGATCCATTAATGGAAGAAAATGGCAAGAAGGGAAAAAGCAAGCACACAATTCGGCATCAAATGCTAAACCATGGGCCTCTTCTGGACAGTAGAATAACAAACTGGGACAGGAAATTCCTTCACATGGCCCCACTTGGTCATATCTTGTTCCCACATTCTGCTTTCCTTGATTTTCAGCTAGAGAAAGTCACTGGGATTCTACACTGATGTGGTCGAAATGATTTAATCATTCCTAAAATGCATTACTCATTTTCAAGACTTTGGGCCAAAGTCAACATTATAAAGAGCCTAGTATCACAGAAGCAAGATCATACAAGGAATTTTGAATTTGACATGTTTGTAGGTAGACACCATTCTGATAAAAATTGCAGCTGAAGTAGCTGTAATACAAATGGCCAATTCAAAAGAGAAACTTTTGTAGGGGAAGTAGTTAAAAAATTGATGCTATTCTAGATTGCTCATATCTTCAACAAGGAAACTCTTCTAGATTCTCAGATAGATACGAATCCCCTAATATGAGGGCCATCACACAATGATAGAAACCAGTTATTCCAATTTCTTTTCATTCAGCTTCTTCCCTATTTGAGGAAGGTCAACTTCAACAACAGTGCTGGTGATGAAATCTCCTTCTCAGAAAGTGGACTTGGATCTGCTCGTTATGATCTTCTCAACTGGGTTTTCTTCCCCAATCTATCTTTTGTCCACAGAAAAGTTGGACAGATAGAACCTGAGGCTCCCCCAGGCCAGGATTTCAACATTAACTCTGATGCAATTGTCTGGATAAAAAGGGTGAGCTGGAAGTTAAAATAAATGCAGCAAAAGAGTTATTCTCTTCTGGGGATTCAAAACATCTCCCTTACTGGAGAACAGGTTACTGAATCAAAACTTTGGCAACCATTTGATGACAAAACTACTTTGCATGTAACATATTTGAGGTCTGATTTGTGACAGATCCAAAAGGGTTGAGATTAGGAAGAAATTCTACTTCATACCCAGGATGCAGATGGAGCAGCCAATAGTGGTTTCCATGGACCATTCCCATCCAGTTGGATCTCCATCAGTGTTTGCTTCAGAAAAGCTATAGCTCAATTCATGACCCTTCTATTCATGTCAAGCCCCAGTTACAATCTCCAGCATCCATTGGTGGTCTGGAATGGAATGGTCCTTAATCTCTCTGTGCCTTTTCCAGGTTTCTGCTAGAGCCCAGTTAACCATTTCTTTTGAAGACATTTGGTAATGGAAACATAAATGTACAAATGAATCAGTGAAGCATGTTTGTTGCTTATGCCATCTCAATCATCTCCTTATTCTCTATTAGAAAGTGCCTTTTGGCCGGTGTGCCATGAAGAGGTGCCATGCAGGAGAGAAGAGGAGTGTTCCAGAGGGAGAGCAGGTCTGCTGCTATCGATGCGACCCTTGTCCAGAAGGGACCATTTCTAATCAGACAGGTAGAACAAACTTTTAATGTAGATCGTCTAAGATCCAGGAAACCACTCAGTAGAAGCAAATATCAATTTTGTTGTTATTTTTCATAAATTGACATTCTTCAACATAGTCATGTTTTTTCAGCAGAAAAATTTCATGGATCTAAACTGTCCTGCCCACCTCCCACCCCAGGCTACCTGTGTCAGGGTTATCCTGAGGTTGTCCTGAGGAGACAACCTGTCCCGCTGCTCAGCAATTTAACGCAAGGTAGTTTGGGACACAATTCATGTGTTGAGGAGTCCTTGGTGCTCTTCATGTGTTACCTCCTTGACTTTCTACTCCTTCTCTTACAACCCATTGGGAAATCCCACTACAAATCTTCTCATGGAGGAGTGTGAGGTTCAAGCTCTAATATTTATTATCTAGAGTATGATTGTTCAGTCCCAGAAAATTGATAGACCTGTTGGGGAATGAGAAGTTCTATCCAGCTATATCTGTGTATTCTCCTCTGCAACAAAATACTGAAAGTGTAATTGCAAAACACAAAGCAGAGAATTTGAGCCAAAGAGGTGAAAACATCCTTGCCTCTAGCTAACCTGTCATCAGGGTCATCAGTAAAGGATGATTAACCCTTTTTGATCCATCATGAAATACAAAATGACTCTTGATTTCAGATGCAGCTCACTGTGACCCCTGTCCAGAAGACCAGTATCCCAACAAGGACAAGGACCACTGCATTGCCCAGGTGCTCCACTTCCTCTCCTATCAAGAGACTCTGGGATACATCTTAGTTTCTCTTGCTCTTTTTCTCTCTGTGACCACATCTGCAGTCCTGGTGGTTTTCCGTAAACATCATGACACGCCAATTGTCAAGGCCAACAACCGAGATCTCACCTACATCCTCCTAGTCTCTCTCCTGCTCTGCTTCCTCTGCTCCTTCCTTTTCATTGGGCGACCTCGGATGCTCACCTGTCTCTTCCAACAAACAGCCTTTGCCATTCTGTTTTCCCTTGCAGTTTCCTCTGTCTTGGCAAAAACTGTCATAGTGGTTCTGGCCTTCATGGCCACCAAGCCAGAAAACAGGGCAAGGAAATTCTTAGGAAAACCACTGACCAACTCCATTGTATTGTGCTGTCCCCTGATCCAGACAATTCTTTGTGCCACCTGGCTGATAACCACTCCCCCATTTGCCAATAATGATTTCCACTCCGTGACTGGAGAGACCATCTTGGAATGTAATGAAGGCTCAGCTTTAATGTTTTACACTGTCCTGGCCTACCTGGGTTTTTTGGCCCTTTTGAGTTTCATTGTGGCCTTTCTGGCTAGGAACTTGCCTGACAGCTTTAACGAAGCCAAGTTCATTACTTTCAGCATGCTGATCTTCTGCAGTGTTTGGATCACTTTCATCCCCACTTATCTGAGCACCAATGGGAAGTCCATGGTGGCCGTGGAGATCTTCTCCATCTTGGCATCTGGGGCTGGTCTCTTGGCTTGCATCTTTTTCCCTAAATGTTATATTATTCTACTGAGACCCGATCTAAATTGTAGAGAAAACATAATGAGATCCAAGAATCTCTGACTAATGTAGGTTTTGATAACTTTTATTTGATTTTTGGACTTTTTTTATTTTATCAGCTTTCTTTAAAATATGAAATGAGGAATGGGCTTTTCCATGAAATAATCAGATAATACAAACCATTACAAAGTATCTGTTAATCTGAAACAGCCACTTTACCTTTTATTTTATTTTTTTATTTCTTCTTCTGAGTCAATCCCCTTGAGTTGATCTTCTTGGAAATAAATCTGGATGTTAAAGATGTAAATATTCCTTTCCAAAATGATGGATTTATTTGAATCAAAAGTGTCTAAGAAAATATGTTGGGGTGGATTTACTATCATTATTTTTAAGCACTTTTGTTTCCATAGATCACTGAAAGTTTTCTGAATTTCTTATTAATTTTTTCATTCAACTGATTACTAGTTCTTTTAAAATAAATTATAGAATTCAAATAATCCACATTGTTTTTCTCTTTATTAATTGAAAAATACTTTATGAAGATATAAGATAGTAACAATAGTAGATATTAAAAGTAGATATTAACAATATTTTTCTGTCCCTGCTAATTGTTACTACTTTTTATGGTTTATTGATGAAGAAGGAAGGACAAAGAGAAGAATGGAAGAAAGGAAAGAAGCATGGATGAGAATAAATGTTTTCTCAGAAGTCAAAATAAATGTTTTCTAGATTTGAAATACATACTTGTTGAATATATTTGCAAATTAATATATCAAATACCAAAACAGTTGTATTTGGCAGAGGAATTGAGCAAACCAATGGTGGGATTCAATTTTGTTATAGCAGTTCTGTGGGTGTGGCTTGGTGGGCATGGCTTGGTGGGTGTGGCAGGATCTTGCCAATTACCTCCCTGCGACCTATAAGATCACATATATTGGGCCTCCTCCGAATACCATCCACCAGTCAGTGCCGACTGGCAACTACACGGAGGAGGGCCTTTTCAGTAGCAGCTCCGACCCTTTGGAATGATCTCTCCGTGGAGATTCGTACCCTCACCACCGTCCAGACCTTCCGCACAGCCCTCAAGACCTGGCTATCCCGTCAGGCCTGGGGATAAGATCACAATCTGTCCCCACCCGAATGAAGAATGAATGTTGTGTACTATTTTACTCTTATGTATTGTTTTATGTTTATTGTTTATACCCCCCCTCCCTATTTTATGTAAGCCGCCCTGAGTCCCCGTGGGGAAAAGGGCGGCCTATAAATATTAATAAAATATAAAATAAATATAAATATAGAAGGATACTGCAAAATCTCCATTTCCACCCAATTCCAGGGGAAGGATACCGTAAAATCCCCATTCCCTCCCCACTCCACTAACCTGCTTTCCACCTCCATTTTCCGGTGCAAGGCAACATAAGAAGACCCAGCCAATCAGCTGGGACTCAGATCATCTGGGACTTGGGAGGCAGAGAATAGATGTGGGCAGGGCAAGCCAGAGGTGGTATTTGCTGGTTCTCCAAACTACTCAAATTTTGCACTACTCGTTTGCCAGTAGCGGTCAGAACTGGCTGAATACCACCTCTGAAGCAAACTATTTAGAAGATGCCCTTGCCAGAGTGTTGCAGAACCTCCCATTTGCCACCTGGAACAGAAAGTCATGGATGGGGGAAACTGAGGGGAGCATCCCAAAAGAACCTGAAAGAAGGGCAATTATTTTGTGCTGTACAGATTTGGGGGAAACTATGGTGGCCTGAAGGAAGGGAAAGGTATGAAGAGCTATGCTGAGTTTAGCTGTATTTCCTATAAAAACAATGAAATTGAGAGCAAGGATTTTTTTTTGCCAGGGCAACCTGGTCTACCCAATTATGGGATGGAGTGTACTGCTTCCATTTTCATTTTTGTCTTTCAGCACCAATCCAGGATCTTTCTCAGGCAGTCAATTTTGGGACAAACCATTTTTGTGTTGAATTTATGTTTTACCAACAAAGATATAAAGGGAAACTAGTACAGATCTATTTCAAGCTATTTAGCTCTCATCAGCTAGCCATACCCTTCTGGGATTAGAACCCGGGCTACTTGCATATTAGGTAGATGTATTAACCTCTAAGCTATGGGCTCTCCTCCCTTTGTCAGCTATACCAGGGGAAACATTAAATGTTTTTTGCCAGGGCAACCTGGTCTACTCAATTATGAGATGGAGCATATTGCTTCCATTTTTATTTTTGCCTTTCAGCCCCAATCCACGATCCTTCACAGACAGTTGCTTTCATGACAAACTATTTTTGTGTTGACTTTATGTTTCACTAACAAAGAAATAAACAGACACTAGTATAGATTGAGGGCAAGGCATTAAACACCAAATACATTCCAGAATAATTCTATTTTTAAAAGCTTGTGGGACACAAGAATCAGATCTAGTTTCTCAGGCAAAGCTGACAGTGTCCTGGAAGGTGGGAGGCTCTATAAATATTTTAAATAAATAGACAAAACAAAACCTCCAGAGAACAGGGGCAGCAGCAGAAAAGGATCCAATTCTTGAGCAGGAGCTGAGAGTCAAGTACGAAACCCCACCCTCCAATATCACACCACAAGGCAGTGTAACATCATGCAGGACCAAAGAGAGAAAGTCCTGAATGGACCAATCATCCACAGCTGCTTAGTTTTGCGAGGATTCAAACTGAGATTTTTCCTCCCCTTCCAACAGCCTTCAAGCACCTGGACAAAAAATTGACTGCATTGCTTTGTCAGTCAATGCCTGTAGAACTGAACATCATCAACCTACAGTTGACCTCTGAGCTAGAACTGAAAAGGCCCCACTGAGCCACCTAAAGAACCAGCAGTTTGGGCTCAATCTCTTCCTTCCAAGCGACACTGACTGGGACCATCTTCAGAGAAAGGAGAGAGACACATAACAAACACATTGCACCCATTCTTATTACCCCAGAGGTTTACCAAGGATGATGGGTTCCTTCCCACACCAGTTGACAATACTGGACACATATAGTCCTGAGGGTGGAGATTCATTCTCCAAGTCTGTGGGTTGGTTCCCAGATGTCTCATTCCACTGAAGATGTGATGATTTTACCTAGCCTGGTAAAGAAACATTCATAAACCAACTCACAAGTTTGGAGAACAAATCTCCACTCCCAGCCTACACTTGAGCTACAGATATTCACCACCATCGCAAACATATATTGTTTCCCAACACAACCCAGAAGACCAACTTTGCTGGTTCCAACTAGACAACTGTTAGACAATACTCCTGCAGAGTTCAAATTAGCCATGATCTTGAGAGAGCATCTTACCTATTTTTAAAATTACGAGAGAAATTCAATTTTTGGAGTAGATGATGGAGAGGATGGCTGTGCAACAGCTTCAGAGGTTTCTGGTTCAAACTTTTTTACTACCAGTTCTGTGGGCGTGGCAAGGTGGGCCTGGCATGGCTTGGTGGGCATGGCTTAGTGGGCATGGCTTGGTGAGCATGGCAGGGTAAGGGTAGTGTAAAATCCCCATTCCCTCCCAATCAGCTGGGGCTTGGGAGGCAGAGAATAGATGGGGGCAGGGGCAGTCAGAGGTGGTGTTTGCCGGTTCTCGAACTACTCAAAATTTCTGCAACTGGTTCTCCAGAACTGGTCAGAACCTGTTGAATACTACCTCTGCTTATTACTCAGGGTTTAGACCTGGATGTATTTTAGATCAGGATATCTTACAGAAACATCATTGGTTGTGAGTCTTGATGTAGGTGGGATTGTGGCAGTGCTTCCATCCTGGACAGTGGTGATTGGGGAGGAGAGATCCTTCTTGATGGGAAGTGCCATATGGGTCTGTGCTGTCCCCTCTCTTGTTCGACATATGCATGAGACCCCAGGGTAAGCTCATCCATCGCCATATGGTGAGGCATCCTTAGTATGCTAAGGACACCCAATTGTACATCTTTGCTTCTGGTAAACTAAACGATGCTATGCATGCCCTGTCCTGATGTGTAGAGTCTATGAGAATCTGGATGTGGGGAAAATAGGCTGTCAACTTGTAAAGCATTTCCATGTCTGTTATTAAGTTGATATTGGAGGAAAGGGGGGAGAGAATTCCATGGATACCTTCGGCTAGAGACGGATTTCAGATTATTACAGCAGGATTTTGAGGTGCAAAATTTTACAACCTGCTGCAGCACTTTGTTGGCGAATGTTATTTATGACACAGACTGAGGAGAGGGGAGACACAGGTATAAAGTTCAGCCATCATTAAACTGAAATTAGATCTGACTCCACACGGGTATTGCCGAGAGGTTGTTCCTAATAAATATGTCAGCATTCCAAATATCATCCAAAATTCAATCAGAGCTCAAGACAGAGCTTTTCTCAAAATTCCAATTTATTAAAAGATACATGTTGGCACATCTGCTGAGGGAAGGCAGGTGCCCACTGGCATCTCTCCCATCCATGACCTGGGAAGAAAGCCCATTGTGGGGCTGCTTGATTCACTGGTTGCAGCCCAAACATCGATGGCTGGCTAGGGGAAGATATGGCCCAAGCCCCTTTCCGCTGGCTGGGTTGATTTTCCCATATTGGTGGCCAAGCAGGCAGCTATAGACATCTCTCCCATCCATGACCTGGGAAGAAAGCCTGATTTGGTGGTGCTTAATTCACAGGCTGCAGCCCAAACATCGGGGGCTGAGTAGTGAGAGATGCTGGCCAAATCCCTTCCTGCTGGCTCAGCTCATTTATCACTGTATGGAAGGAGTCAAAATCTCCACTCCTGGGTTTTGCCGAGCCTTGGCTGGGGGAGGAGGGGGATCATCTACTCACATTTAGCTGCACAAGTTGGTCTGCGAGGCACCAATCATCTTGTCGGCTGCTGGGTGACTGCTTTGGTCCCCTCAAGCAGTGTGTTGAAATAGCTTTTCCAACCCTCTCCAGCTGCGACCACATCTTCCCAGACGCTATAAATCTCTTGCCTTCCTCCTCCACAGATTCCTTTGTAAAAGTGGAAGGTTTGCAGAGAAGCGACTCGTCCTCTGCTTCCATTCTCAAAGGCTCGATTTTCATTTTTGTTGATATTTTACACTGAGCAGGTCATGCCGGGGTTGCTGGTGATTTATTTTTTTAAAAAAATATTTTTGTTACATAGACAACACATACCCACAACAATAAAAAAACAAAAAACAAAACAAAACAGGAAAAAAAAACACATACACCAAAAAAAAACAAAACACCATCATCACATACAGCATGTCGTTTGGTTACAAGTATTTTAACATTTATCATTCTTATACATTTATTATTTCATTTAATAGGTTATAATATACAGTTTGGGTTGCTTTGTTTACCATCCCTTCCTCCTATTATAACCCCACCTTATTTTCCCTTTTTTTTCTCCCTCCCTCCCTTCTCTCCTTTCTTCCTTCCTCCTCTCCTTTCCCTTCCTTCTTCTTGTACCTTTCTCCTACTCCTGCTCTTCCTCATCCCCTTCCTACCCTCTCTCCTCCTCTTTCTCTCCTTTCCATCCTCCTCTCCTTACCTCTTTCTTTTCACCCTCTCTCCCTTCTCTACTTTCTTCCTTCCTCCTCTCCTTCCCCTTCCTTCTTCCCTTACTTCTCCTTTGCTCCTACTCTTCCTCTTTTCCTTCCTACCCTCTCTCCTTCCTTTTCTCTCCCTTCCATCTTCTTTTCCTTTCCCTTTCCTTTCCCCCTCCCTCCCTTTTCTACTTTCCTCCTTCCTCCTCTCCTTCCCCTTCCTTCTTCCCGTACCTTTCTCCTACTCCTGCTCTTCCTCTTCCCCTTTCTACCCTCTCTCCTCCTCTTTCTCTCCTTTCCATCCTCCTCTCCTTACCTCTTTCTTCCTTCCCCCATCTTCCTTTCATTCTCTCCTCCTTTCTCCCTTTCTTTTTCTATTATTGTTGGTGTGTCTATTTTAAATCTCAGTTTATGTTTCCTTGGGATGGTACTTCCACCAACCCAGATATAATTTAGTATCATTCCCTTACCTTTGCTAATCTATCCTAACCATATTTCCCCCCATAGACACACTTTGTTTCTCTCTATTGTATATATACTTATATATTTGATACACAAACAATAAAAAACACACAAAAAACCACAACAAGCATATGTTATAAAAAAGTATATCAGCTGGTTACATAAAGCTTTTGTGCATCTCTTCCATTAATTCATATTAATTTGAATGTCTTAACTCAAATATTTACTATATTAACATCATCATACCTCCACTTTTAGTTGACTACAGGTATTTAAACATCCTTCATCCTTAAATATACCAAAAATTCAATCCATAACCACATGCTGGCATTTACTTATTTATAAAATCCCCCATTAACATTAAATCCTCATATCCTGTTTTAGCTAAACATCCATAATATTTAATACCAAAGATTTCTAATCCTACATGTATATAATTTATTATCATTCTCCTTTCTTTATGTAATTATATCCTATATCATAACATTTCCCCCTATTAGTTAAGATTTAACTGTATATAGTTTTATTTTATTTTTTATAATAATTATTATTGCTATTAATAATCTTTAAATATAGTCCAAAGATATTTCTAACCTCCCCTTCTCATATCCAATTATTACTTATCATATCAACTCAACATTGTATACATTACTATCATTATCAATTTTTATTTAACTATACCTATTACAAATGGATTTAATTAAGTTTAGCTAATTTTGAATTATACTCTTCCATCTATCAACCTGTATCTCTCCAATAACAGAACAATCTTATATATGCTGCCATTTGTGGGTCCAATTCTCCAAACATCTTTATAAACAAGTCCATACGAAGAAATCTTTGCACCTTCTTGTCTGTAGTGCCTCTCATATGATGTTGATGCCCTCTTTTTATTTCCTTTATCAGCTTGTCTTTAATTATCAGCAGTGGTATCAAATGTTTTGCAGATAGTATTTCATAAACTATAAATTCTTTGATGTTTTCTTCTCCTCCTGTGCCCTGTCTTTTGAAGTAAATTTTCTCTTCATTTAACTCCTCTTCAAACATTCCATTCTTTCCTCTCTCAGAAGTAAACCAATTGTCACGAATATCAACAAGCTCAGATTCTTTATCTCTGTCATTCTTATTTTGTATTTGAAAAACATCCTCAGTTTTTTCCTCGTACTTTGTTGCCAAAAACACCAAATAATCCAATTTTCTCTGAATTCTGTCTTCTGTATCAGACAGCATCTTTAGTGCTGAAAGAATCACTTGAAGAGACGCTTGAATAGATGCCATGTTTATACGCAGTTAGTATTTTTTCTTAAAAGCTCTGAGGTATTTGCAAGTAAAAGCAGACTGAAAGCTGTACAATCTTATCAGATCTTAAGCCAAAACAACCAAGCAATAAAAGTGTCAAGATGTAAACAGCCAAATTATAGTGATTTGGTTTACAGCCCGCTTGCAGAAAATCAGAAAAGATGTTGGAGTAATCTATCCATTATCCATGTGAATAACATTTAAAAAGTAAGATAACCACCATCCAAAACCATTAAAAAGATCAAAATCGCTGCTAGATTCTTCTGTTCTTTAATTTAAATTAGTTTGAATTTTTAGGCAATCCGTTTTTCTTTTCTTTAAACAATAAAATGTTCTTACCAGCTGGAAACACTTTCTCTTTCTTTAGGGCTGTCTACAGTTTCAATAGCCTTGTGGCTAATCTGGAAGTCACTGGCAAAGAGGATTTTTCCTGAGTCCCCAGATACTTTGCGAACGTCTCTGGGACCACTGGGTCTCCCCCTACTTTTCACTGTCTCTTCAGGACAGCTTGGCTCAAAAAAGGAACCATCCAGAGGCCCCGGTATAGATGGACATTCAGGAGCAGCCTGAAAGTCCGTCTTCACACTGCTAAGCCCCGCCTTCTTCCACTGGTGATTTATTTTTAAAGGAGATTCGGGTTAATGTCAGCATTCCAAATATCATCCAAAATAAAATCAGAGGCCAAGGCAGAACTTTCCTCAAACTTCCAATTTATTAAGAGAGACATGTTGGCACATCTGTGGAAAACAAGAATCTGAAAGCTTCCTGGATTTTCCACCCAGTTGAAAGTTCATGATCTTGCCCTCACACCCACAAGTCCATCATGTGGTCCAATCTTCCACTGCCATGCTGGCAGTTCCACCCATCCAGTTCTGATCAGGCTCAGAGGTACAGAGACAAAGGATGACTTTGGGCTTCTAGGAAGGAATTTTTTTTCATTTTGACAACATACATTCTACTCCTTACTATTCCACCTCCCTATTCCCCACTAATGAAAAAGCACAGTAAAATAAGCGGGAGTGTGGCCTAAAAGGAATATGACTGCAGGCCTGACAGTATAAAGACTCCTGCCTTGGGAAAGTGGTAGGAGTACAACACCTCCAAGGTCCCTTCCAGCCCTATATTGTATGTGAGGAACCATCTCACCCAGTACTTTTGGCCCATTCCTCTCAATTCAGCAGAAGGGCCATACTGAAGGCCTTTGTGGTCAGAGCTTCAGCTGGCAGGCTCTAGAAGGAGAATCTTTTCTATCATGGAATATCCCACAACCAAAGATGAGATCTGTCCCCTCCCATCATGATTCATGTGGCCTGTCCCCCTTTCCCTTGGCAGGAGGTGTCATGACTCCATATGGCAGAATCATGTTCAGATGCCTCCTCCAGTCTCAAGTCAGCTGGACACTCATAGCCACTTGCTTTACTCCAGGTAGTCCTTCTCAGAGATGCCCCCAATTGCCACCTTCTCCTCTTGTCCTCTTCTCTTGCTGTCTGAACCCCCCTAAAGGCAAAGAGCTTTGGTCTTCCATGATCCCAGCTCTCAATGCCTAAACCTCTACTTTCTGAACCTCAAATGCTATACAGGTTGTCCTCGACTTACAACCACAGGTGAACTGGAAATTTATGTTGTTAAGGGAAACATGTGTTAAGTGAGTTTGGCCCCATTTTACAACCTTTCTTGCTGTAGTTGTTAAGTAAATCACCGCTGTTGTTAATGGCATGGTGGTTAAGTGAATCTGGCTTCCCCGTTGACTTGGCTTGTTGGAAGGTCACAAAAGGGGATCATGTGACTCCAGGACACTACAACCGTCATAAATATGAGTCAGTTGCCAAGTGCCCGAATTTTCAGCACTTGCCCATGGGAATGCTTTTTCATAAGTGTATAAAAAACCTCTTTTTTTCAATGCCTTTGTAACTTTGAACGGTCACTAAATGAACTTTTGTAAGTCAAGGACAGCCTGTATAATGTCACATAAGGATTTTAAATTCCTTCTGTGTTTAAGTTTTATATTTATTATATTGTTTTTGATATTTTTTAAATTAAATCAATATTTAATCAATACTAATTTTAAATAATCTATTTTCTCCTTTTAATGTAAGGTATTAAAATAAATAAAAATAAAATAAACAAACAAAATCACTGTTGTTGACTCCCACCTGAAATTCCACCTTTGCTGGATCTCCGGAGTTTTCTGCAACACTCCACAAACAGCAAGAGGGAAGCAGAACGAATCACTTTGTCCCAGCTTAGATATTTAAGAAAGAAAAATCCTTGACTCCTTGTAGAGTGGGATATACTTTTACTAAAAGTCAAGTGGTTACAATGTAAGCAAAGCCAGATCTGAAGATTCCCGCATAAACCATGTAATTTTCCATTTTCCCAGGTCCTTCCCATATGTCATGTTGTTGGTGTCCCATGAGGTTAAAATTAGTTGTTTTTGTAACAATTCTAAAGTTTGGTGCCTGTGTTCTGTTCCCATGCCTGTGTCCTTGGATCATTCAGTCATTGTTGGTGGTTGCCTCCCTTTTCTGTCATTCCTCCCCACCTATCTTCCCCCATCCTTTATGGCAGATCTTACATAGAAACTCTTACTGTCCGCAACCCACCTGGCACCGATCCCTCCTCTCTGGGAGTGATTCTCATGTGGGAAGAGATGGAAAAAATGGGGAATGGAGCCTATTTCCAGGAGTCAGTGTAGGAGGAGGTTGGTGTAGTGGGAAGGACCTTCTGTGAATGGATTTGGTCTGGAAGGTTGAGACCCCTACAGCTAATTGTCCTGCATGGCAAATCTCCCTGGTCAATTTGTAGTGCAGTGAATCACCTGGGGTGAGGCAAAGGAGAAGGGAAGCTGGAGAGAGGTGGCTGGAGAGGATCAACTGGGGAGGTGCTGACAAGGAGGGGTGGCCATGGTGGGTTAGCTGGGATGGGGTGGCTGGGGAGTGGTGATTAGAGAGAATCAGTTGAGGGGGGATGATAGGGAGGGCATACCAAGATGGGGCTAATGGGGAAGGGTGGCCATGATGTGTTTTAGGTGAAATGGGGAGGCTGGGGTGATGTGGCCAGGGCAAGGCGACTGCAGCCAATTGTCCCATTCCCATCAATGTAATGTGTTGCAAAGTTACTGTTTCATCATTGTTGCTAAATAAGGACTATCTGTAATGTGTAGCTATTACAACTGCTTAATCCTTCAGGCTCCCTCCCTCTGTGGTTTCAAATGCAGGACCAAAAACCAATAATCAAGTATAGTTTGTTAAAATAGTGCCTGTGATAAATTTTCTCCAGAGAATAGTGGGAAGAACTCTTGAAGACCAAAAGATGAACTCATTTTATACATTTGAGAAAGGAAGAGAAAATGATATATGCATAAGGAATAGATGATGTCAGCATATGTATTCATAATTTGGAATATCAGTTATTTTCCCACCTTTCTACTCCCCCCCGTCCTTTTACTGATACTATCTTCAACAAAGAAATATATTCTTAATAAGCTACATATCAGGTGTATTGCCATAGAAATGGTGATAAAGCTTATTGAACACCACAGCTTTCAAGTTTGCTATTTTATGGGGAAATTAGTACAAATTCCTTCTGTTTCTTCGTCTCACATGAGAAACCATTTGATGAAAAGGGAGATATAATTTAAAAAAGTGGTATAGACCTCCATAAAGCCTCAGACATCTAAGGAAACAACCACCTATCTTTAAAACACTGATACTTAACCTTTAAAATACTATCTTAAAGAAAAAAAATTAAAATGAATAAAATGAGAAAAAATAAATCCTTGGAATAATAAATGCATTTTCAACAACTAGCTTCCCATCTACATAGGGCACTGGAGCTCGCCAGGATACTTTGACAACACGATAAATGAAAGACATGATAAAGGAAAGGCTGGGTGATTGTTACTGAAAGTAGGTTTATTGTATAGAGGTGCAACACTTGATTCTTTTATAGACAAATTTCTCCTTAATGTCATGTTTTTCCAAAATCTTATCACATTCTAAACATGCCTCAAAAACAAATATAAATGAGGCCAACTATTGCATTAGTTAGAAATTTTTCTTTCTTACTATATTTTCTCTACAATTCAGTTCTGGCCTCATCAGAATAATGTAGCATTTGGGGAAAAAGATACAAGCCAAAAGAGCAGCCCCAGAGGCCAAAATGGAGAAGATCTCCACAGCCACCATGGACTTCCCTTTGGTGCTCAGGTAGGTGGGGAGGAAGGAGATCCAAACACTGCAAAAGACCAGCATACTAAAAGTAATGAACTTGGCTTCATTGAAGTTGTCGGGCAATTTCCTAGCTAGAAATGCCACCGTGAAACTGACAAAGGCCAAAAAACCTAGGTAGGCTAGGACAGTGTAAAACATTAAAGCTGAGCCTTCCTTGCATTCCAAGATGATTTCTCCAAACACGGAATGGAAATCCCAGCTGGGATATGGGGGAGAGGTTCCCAGCCAGGTGGCACAAATAAGTGCTTGGACCAGGGGACAAGCTATGACAATGGAGTTGGTCAGTGGTTTTCCTAAGAGTTTCCTTGTCCTGTTTCCTGGCTTGGTGGCCATGAAGGCCAGAACCACTATAACAGTTTTTGCCAACACAGAGGAAACTGCGAGGGAAAAGAGAATAGCAAAGGCAGATTGTTGAAAGAAACAGGTGACCTTCCCAGGTTGACCAATGAAGAGGAAGGAGCAAAGGAAGCAGAGCAATAAAGAGACCAGGAGGATGTAGGTGAGATCTCGGTTGTTGGCTTTGACAATTGGTGTGTCATGATGTTTATAGAAAATCACCAGGACTGCAGAAGTGATCACAGAGAAAAAAAGAGCAAGAAAAACTAAGACGTATCCCAGGGTGTCTTGATAGGGAAGGAAGTGGAGCTTCTTGGCAATGCATTGGTCCTTGTCCTTGTTGGGATATTGATCTTCTGGGCAGGGATTACAGGAAGCTGCATCTGAAAACAAAAGACTTTATCTAAGGATTTATTGAGCAACTACCATGCAACTATCCCTCCCACAAAGGTGATACAGGTTTAGACTTTCTGCTGTTTGCCTACCCACAAAGGGCTTGATTAAAGAACCCATGTGCAATTTATGGGGCATTGAAAAGAGCAGATCATCCTTCATTTATAATGATCCTGGGGATAGATTAGCCAGAGACAAGGTTTTGTTCAGGTCCAGCTATCCATTCACTGTGCACTTCCATGAGTAACATGGATTTCAGTCTGAGGTTCCTGCCTGGTTTTTTTGGCCATTTTATAATGGAACACAAAGAAGAAGGACAGACCTGTTATCCAGGAATGCTGCTGTTTTGTTTGTGTGTATATTATTCCTGTCTTAACCTCTCTGCTTTGTACTTCAAATCTGTTCATTCAAACATTTTTGCTCTCTCTGCTCTATCAAAGAAACATAGATAGATGAATGTCCTCTTTCCCTGGCAGGTCTATTTCCTCAGAGGTTGATAGTGCTGACAGAAGGAGAATATTCTGAATAAAAAAAAAATTAAAGCTTGGACCAGACACCCCACTTCCTCAGGAAAGTTTGGAAGTTGTTTTTTTTTTAATTGGATGTTAGAGGAGGAGTGGAAATCCTAGTTGGACATACATTCTGCCCTAAAGTTACCCTGCCTGGAACTGCTGATTATCAGGGAAAGGTGGGCTCTGTGGCCAGGAGAGTTTATATCTGTAAACTGAAAGGTTTTGCTGAAAAATATGATTTCCTGTCAATCTCATAAAAAATGACAATAGCAAAAAAAATGACAATGAATGCCTTCTTTGATCCAGGAGGATTAACATTCAAAGCCTTGTCTACCTGTCTGATTAGAAATGGTCCCTTCTGGACAAGCATCACAGTGGTAGCAGCAAACCGGCTTGCCCTCAGGAACTCTCCTCCTCTCTCCTGCAAGGCACCTCTTCATGCCACACCTAGCAAAGGGCACCTCCTGAAAGAAAAAGAGAAACACTTTAGATGACCTAAGAAATGAATCTGCTTTCATTCTTTTCCCCATTCCTATTTCCCTTTCTTATTCCTACTTCTATGTTCAGAATTTCTTCTGAAGAAATATATTGCCACCATTTTTCAGAAATCGAGAGCATTCCTGAGGGAATCAGGCCAATGGCATTCCTGACACGCCTATGGATGTAGGAGATTGGAACTGGAATCTCAGCCTTCAGAGAAAGGCTTATGATGGGACTAGAGCATTTCTAAAAGATAGAACCATGAGGATAGAACCAGTGGTGGGATTCAGCAGGTTTGCACCACTTCAGGGGTATTAACTTTCTGAGCAGTTTGGTGAACTGGTTGTTGGAAGAAATCATTAGGGCAGAGAACTGGTTGTTAAATTATTTGAATCCCACCACTTGATACAACTGAGTAGAAATGGTCCTTAGAAATCACTGTTGCTGGCTGTAATTGCATCCTGCATTTCAAGCAGAAGTCATTCCCAAGCCTAACCCTTTGTGGAATGACACAAACCAGACCTCAAATGTGTTACATGCAAAACAGATTTTTCACCAAATGACCGCTATGATTTCTGACTCAAATATTTTTCAAGTTAGGAAGATGTTCTGCACCTCAGGAAGAGAATGATCTTTCCCTGAACATACAACATTTCCTTGCAACTCACCTTTGTAGCCCAGAAGATTCTATCAGAGTTAATGGTGAAATCCTGGCCTTGGGGAGCCTCAGGATTTACTTGCCCAACCTTCATGGGGAGAAAAGATCGATTTGGAAGGAAAAGCCAATTGAGAAGATCATAACGAGCAGATCCCAGTCCACCTTCTGAGAAGGAGACTTCATCTCCAGCACTGTTGTTGAACTGCATTTTGCTCAAATAGGGAAGAATCTGAAAGAAAGGAGACCTTTAGAAATTTGTGTATTTTTTGCTAGAGCTACAAATGAGACATCATGGCTTCTATCATCACATGATGGCCATCTTGAGAAGATGGGTTTCTATTTGAGAAGATAGTTCCATCTCTTGGTTGCAATCTGAGGACTCAGATGTAACACCAAATATTTAACTCTGAAACTAAACATTTTCCAATTATCACTGGGCATAGTTTCCAACTCCAATTTCAGCAAAACACAATAATTTTTGTTCCACAGTCTAAATTTAATTTAAGGAATTTCCTCTTGTGATACTTGGCTACATGCACTTTCCAATAGTTTATTTGGCCGAAAGTCTTGTTAACTGATAAATGAATGTTTGAAATGAATAAATCATTTCTATCAAAACCATGGAAAATTCCAATTGTTTTCTCTAGTTTGTTATCAAAAGCAGAAGAATGCAGGAATCAGGTTTGATCCACTGGGCCATGTGGAAGGAAGCATCTGACCTGGTTGGTCACTTCACTATTCAAAGAGGTGCAACATTTTACCTTTTGATGGAGAAAATTCTGATGAATTTCAGACCAGAAACACATTAAGACCACTTTGAATCTTGTCATAGAAACAGAATCACAGTGTAAGGTCCCAAACTGTACTTGAGTCTCCTCAATGGCAAAGGGAGAAACCCAAGAAGAGGCTTGGAGGCTTATTTGCACAAAGAAGAGCTGGGTAGACCATTCCATGAATATTCAGATGAGATGCATGTAAATAAGGCCACACCTTGGGGAAAGTATGGCGTCCTTTTATACCATCAGAAACACCAGCTTTTGCTTCCAGTTGCAGCTGTGGTAAGAACAGCTGGAAAATAGTGGGCTTTGCTGAGCCCCGCAAAAATCAGCCGGTAATTGCTGCTGGGAGACCCTTCGGGGTCATAGCCTCCTTGGTGGGGAGGTGAAGGAAGGAGGCACAATTCTCTGATCAAAGAACTCACAAATTCCTCGTTAGGTCCGAAGCAGGCTCTCCCGAAAGGCAAACGGTATGACCGCCATTGCTGGCAGTCACAAAGCCGGGACAATCAGGACCCAATATTTGTGCAGGAGTGGTGTATAGACAGAACATTGAAACTGGGTGAGTTAATTACCAACTTTTACTCCAAAGACTTGCAATAACAAAAAGAATATGAAAAGAAAACTCCTAAGATTAAAATAGCAGTGAATTAACACACAGAGAAAACCCTTCCAGAAACAAAGGTGAAAAAAGACCAAGAGAAGCTATAAAATACAGAAAGCTTGGAAAAGAGCTCAAATAATTTGAAAGTGACTTTAGGGAAATTTTATTTGTTTATTTGATTTTTTTTAAACCACCTGGATTCATTGGATAATCAGCTGTTGTTGTATTTTACAGATTCCTTAACATTGGAATCAAAGAGCCATCTACTGGAGAAAGTGTAGTATTGCAACATTATAGCCACAGTATATTCAATGAAAGCTAATCTAATACACACAAAGCCTAATACACAGAATAATAGCAACAACATCTGGAGAATGGCCTGACCTTGACTCTGATATTAAAAGACGACTGGGAAAATTTGAGAACATTCAATGTTTGTTTTTCCTTTTGAAGAGTTATAAAAGGAACTAATTTGTAAACAACTAAACTTTATTAAAACTGATTATTGGATTATGGATTGGAAAGATTGGAAGAATTTAGTGGGTTAATTTGGACTAATTTGGACTTGGACTATTAATGTTATTTGGTAGAATATTCTATAAGGCAAAGGAAGTAAAAGAGCAGAAGAAAAGAGAGAAGGAGGAAAATAAGACTTTAAAATTTGGACAGTTGGGAGATGGATAATTGGGGAACTATAAGGCTGTAAATTATTATGAAATAAAATGAGGGGTTTTGGAGGTATAACTATGGGATTGATGTAATTTTATTAGGTAGGAGTTTTTAAATATTGAGATATTGGAGCAATAGAAATATACTTTTCATAACCTGTATTAAATCACTATAAAATGGATTTGCAAGAGACATTAGAGATCTATGAAGAAATATTGTTTATGTTAAAAAGTGTGTGTGAATCTTGAAGAGTCAATAAAGAGACAAAGGGATTGTTTAAAGATGCAGAGATGAATGTAGAAGCTACTCAACAATTGGGGGAAAAGAGGAACATGATACGCAAGGAATAGACGAGTAATTAGAAAAAGCAGGGGAAGGGGAAAATAAAAATGAGAAGCGACAAGTCAAGAACAAGGAGGAGAAAAGATTAATAAGTAGAAGATAATTACTTAACCCATCAATTTATAATGGTACAGAGATTAAAGAGAAAAATATTCTTAATACAAAACAAAACAAAATAAAGTCTTGTGGATGGGTGTTCAAATAACACAACAGAAAGAGATAAAAGGCACCCAGAAGGTAAAGTTTAGAAGACAAAAAACAAAACAAAAAGAGATACAAGATTCCAAGAGAGAGACAAATGTTGAATCAATAAATGATGAAATTTTAGAAATATTAAGAGATGATGGATAATGAGAAAATATATTAATAAAATGTGAAAATACCACAGCCCCCAATACAATCAGATTAGTAGGTGGTAATTTAATAGCAATAGCAATAGCAGTAGACTTATATACCGCTTCATAGGCCTTTCAGGCCTCTCTAAGCGGTTTACAGAGAGTCAGCATATTGCCCCCAACAATCTGGGTCCTCATTTTACCCACCTCGGAAGGATGGAAGGCTGAGTCAACCCTGAGCCGGTGAGATTTGAACCGCTGACCTGCTGATCTAGCAGTAGCCTGCAGTGCTGCATTTAACCACTGCACCACCTTGGCTCAGTGGTTAAATGGCTCTATCTTAATTTAATATTAGGTAATCTAACTGTATTATTAATACTAACAGTTTGTTAAAATATATTGTGAATTTAAAATACTAAGGATTAGAAATGGTGGGGACTTTAAGATACACTCCTGTGAATATTTTTAATAATTGGTGTTATTAGTAATCCCACACATTTAGAATATTAAGGCTATGGTTCAATAATGAGTGACTTTTAAAATATTGAATGATAACATTTAGTAAGGAATAACAAACACAGGGTGTAAAGAAATGTTATTTATGTTTAAAGGAATTAATGGAAAAATGTAAAAGGAGTATGAAATGAGACTAGTCTTGTTGAAGTTGGAAGATTAGAACTCCATATATTATTCGTATTATTATTGTTAATGTGGTTTGAAAAAGTCTTGTCCACAAAATATATATGTTTATACTGGAAAAAATAAAACAAATATTTTTTTTTAAAAAAAAAGAAACATCAGCTTAGTTCCCAATTCTGGACCCCTGGCCCATGCCTTCCTTGTAGCCGTGCATTGGCTGTGCAGCAAGAAACAGGGGAGCTGGGTGCTTAGCATCCCAGGTATTTTCCAGATGAATCCCTGCCAAACCATAATATAAAAAGATAACAGGAGTTGGATCACTGGTAGAAGCAAACAGCAGAGGAAATTCCAATTCTTAGCAAAGGAATTCTTACAGAAGCAAAAAAGCAAGTCAAACCAATTCTACTGATTCTACTATTACATCCCACTAATTCTACCTGTTCCATTTTTATTATGATGTCCTTTCAACGGTTCACCGACAAATGCGCGGACAACAAAAGCGCAGCGACAAAACCGTGGTGACAAAATCTCGATGTTACATATTATCATATATGGTGGACCTGCCAAAAGGTTAAGGCATTCTGGATAAAAATATGGTGGGTTATGCAAAATATTTTTAAAAGAAGGATAAAGTTTACTCCTCAGTTATTTTTACTAGGTATATGTACTGACTTTACAGTGGTAGAGACTAACTTGATTCTGCACCTAATAACTGCAGCAAGACTGTTGGTGGCACAATACTGAAGAAGGAAGACTTGCCTACAATCCAAGAATGGACATTGAAAGTCACAAACTTAGCCGAGATGGCTAAAATATCGGCATATCTTAAAGATCACTCAAATGAGAGATATAAACGAGACTGGAAAAAATGGATTGACTATATACAAAATAAATACGGGACCAAGAAATTCCAGTTAGCCTATGCTTAAGATCAGAAATGATTTAAACTGTTTAAAGTTAGTTCAGTAAGAAGAAGCTAAGGTCAATGTAGAATGTCATTAATTTCTTTATTTCTTTTTTCTCAATACATTTTAGACAGTGTTAGTTAAAAATCCATACCGTGTATGGGTTCTGGGAAGTCGGGGGTGGAGGAGGAGGGGGGTTGGGGGGGTGGAGGGAGGGAGGGGCATACAAAAAAAATTGTACTTCAATGTTTTAATGATTGATGAATGATGAAATATTTGTGTTTTTTAAAAGAAATAAAACGAGCCAAAATTCTCTTTAAAAAAAAAAAACCCCGTGGTGAGAAAACCACTACATCAAAATCAGGCCAACAACAGCGCGCCGACAACAGCACAGCGACAAAAGCGCGCCTTCAACAAACAACGCAAAAACAACGTACTATCCCTAACCCTAATCCTAACCCTCACCCTAACCCTAACCCTAACCCTAAACCTAACCCTGAACCTAACCCTAACCCTAACTCTTACCTTAACCCTAATCGTGCTTTTGTCAGGGCGCTGTTGTCGGCGCACTGTTGTGGGCGCGATTTCGATGTTGCGGTTTTCTCACCACGGTTTTGTCGGTGCGGTTTTGTCATGCGCGCATTTGTCGGCTCACGCTTTCAACAATATTGGAAGGAACATTGGAGGTCTTCTAGTTCAACCCCCTGATCAAGCAACAGACCCTCTACAGTTTTAGACAAGTGGCTATTCTGTCTCTTCATAAATGACTCCCACAATGCAGCAACCATGACTTCTAAACTGTTCCTTATGAAATTTCCCCTTAGTTCTAGGTTGCTTCTTTCCTTGGTTAGTTTCCATCCATTATTAATCAGAATCTGCTTCAACCCAGCAAGCTGAGTAGCACAACAAATGGTAAACTAAAAAAAATGGGCAGGGTCTCAGATGAATTTGGATGGGAGCATGCATACATTCAATCAGTAACCGAAGAAATTCATATGGGGAGTTTTCAATCTAAGCGGACTGAGTAGCAAGCAATAGTAAATACCTGCCATGACTGGACATTTGAGATCCTCTTTCCAAGCCTCATCATGTTCGTTCGAACTCTGGATCCATGCATTGCATGTAAAGCGTGTGCCAGAGCATTAACAGCATTGTAGATATTGTAGCTTTCACCTGTCATTCTTTTTTCAAATGTATAATTGGGTAGATTCTGCATATTCTCCTTTCCTGTACATTGTTTTTCCCCCTTTGGAGGGGTCTTTCCTGATTTATGGATCTTGCAGTGAAAGACATTTTCCCACCATAGAGGGAGAAAGACGTCTCCTTGCGGGTTCAAGGGGTCTAAAGACAGGAGGAATTGCCTGAATTCAGAGACATCCCTGGAGTGGTCTCTAAAATGCAAGACCCCATGAAAACGCTTTATATGTTGCAATGCGACTTCACTTTCTTCCATGCCTAGTTTCCAATGGGAAGTGAAGATATAAACTTTTCTTAAGGATACCTTTATGAATTTTTCAAAAAAATGTATAGCGCTTATTACACTCAGAGTAACAATTGAGTCTGCAAACAGAATAAATACTTGTGTTTTAGACCAGGTAAGGGAATTGAGAATAAACCATTTCTGAGTTTGTTGAATATTGTCCAATTCCAGCATCAGGGTGAAGGCCAGGCAGATCTCCTTCTCCTGGAGCATTGGCCTCAGAGTTGAGATGAAACGTTCTCCCCTCTCATCTTCAGGGGCCAAAAGCCCAACCCAGTTCCATTGGAAGAATAGGAGCAGCTGGACTAAACCCACATACTGAGGAGATTCCTTGGGATTAATCCGGAAGAAGGAAGGATAAACTCTTCTCTCTCCCTGAGAGAACTCAAAGCCAACACCGAGCTGGAGAAAAAGAGATTCTATTTTGAAAGACAAAGTAAAAGTTTTATGCTGATTTTAGTAGTGACCATTGTGTGATTGATGGCCCTCGCAGTCAGGCTGAGTCACTTTGACTGCCAATCTTAATCTTCTTCCCTTCTTAGCCATTTTTATTGCTTGTGGTACATCAGAAGAGAAGAAACCAACAACCTAATATAGAGAATAAACAGCACTAAAATGATGGCTACCAATTAGTAAAGAATAAATTAATAATCACAAGTTCATTATATGGCCCCCAACACAAAAAACTACTTTTAGTTTCATCTTTGGATCCCCTGTGTGATTTTGACCTTTATCTATTCCATACTGTATCCAAGAGAGCTCTCTTACCTGTGGGACCTTAAAGATGCTGAAGATGGGGGCCATCAGCCTTGAGGACTTGGCACTGAGATCACCAATGATGGACAGCAGAGTGTCCTGCAGGTCACATTTGTAACCTGGAACCACTTGGCCTCGTGAAGAGAGCATGGAGAGGCTGTTTAAGGAAATATATATCTCCCTCTGGAAATGGCCATAGATGTGGAAGCCAAGGGTGATGTTGGGGAGCAAGAGAAAATCTTTATTGACCTGGGAGACAGCAAACATCAATGCAAGGAACTGCTGGTAGTAACTGGTGATGAATCTGTAGCGAGAAAAACATTGGAGAACATTACAGGAAAGCTTGTGCATGGCTGCAGAATTTGCTTCACTGTTTGGAGGATCTTTTGGGGGCAGAAACTCCCAAATTTCATTGGGTTTGGTTTTTTTCAAAGTATTTCCCTTGTGTAAACTTGGATGACAAGTCTTTTCATAGATATCATGAACTGTTTTATACTCTTTATCATTCCTGCCATATTCAGTTTGCTGCAGTGGCTGCAATCCTTTCAAACTGCTCCCCTTTCACCATAATTATTTAAGGACTCCCTTGGAGAAGCTTCTTCAGGTGGGGTAAGGATTGCTGAGCACAGGACTACTGTGGGGGTCACCTCATAGATTTACTGAAGGCCATTGAGCAATGCTGATTCCAAAACACAGAGTGATTTTCATACCTCCTAAACACTTGAAGAGTGGAACAGAATAGCAGAGTTGGAAGGGACCTTGGAGGTCTTCTAGTCCAACTCCCTGCCTAGGCAGGAAAGCCTATACCATTTCAGACAAATGGCTATCCAGCATCTTCTTAAAGATTTCCAGTGTTGGGACATTCACAACTTCTGAGGTAAGCTGTTCCATGATTAATTATTTTAACTGTCAGAAAATTTCTCCTTAGTTCTAAGTTGCCTCTCTCCTTCATTAGTTTCCACCCATTGCTTCTTGATCTACCCTCAGGTGCTTTGGAGAATAGTTTGAGATATTGGAACACTGCTATCATGTTTCCCCTAGTCCTTCTTTTCATTAAACTAGACATACCCAGTTCCTGCAACCATTGTTTAGTCTCCAATCCCCTAATCACCTTTGTTGCTCTTCTCTGCACTCTTTCTAGAGTCTAAACATCTTATTTACATTGTGGCAACCAAACCTGAATGTAGCATTCCAAGTGTGGTCTTACCAAGGTATTATAAAATCATATTAACACTTCACCTGATCTTGATTTTATCTTTCCCTATGTTGGCTTTTTTGGCAGCTGCTGCACACTGCTGGCTCCTATTTAAATGGTTGTCCACTAGGACTCCAAGATCCCCCTCATAGTTAGTACTATTGAGCCAGGTACCACCTATACTGTACCTGTGCATTTCGTTTTTCTTGCCTAAATGTAGAACCTTACTCTTTTCACCATTAAATTCCATTTTGTTAGATAGTGCCCAATGTTCAAGTCTGTCAAGATCCTTCTGTATCTTAAGCTTATCTTCTGGAGTGTTGGCTTTTCCTGCCAGCTTGATGTCATCTGCAAAGTTGATGAGTTCCCCATTTATTCTCTCATCCAAATCATTGATGAAGATGTTGAAGAATACTGGTCCTAAAACAGAGCCTTGGGGTACTCCACTGCAAGCTTCCATCCATGAAGATGCAGTTCCATTCAGGACTACACAGTGAGTGCAGCTGGTCAGCCAGTTACAAATCCATCTGGTGGTGATGTTGTCTAACCCACATTCTTCTACGTTATCTAGTAGTAGGTTATGGTCTACTTCATCAAATACCTTACTGAAGTCCAAGTAGATTGTATGTATAGCATTCCTCTACTTCACTAATTTTGTCACTTTGTCAAAGAATGCAGTAAAATTAGTCTGGCATTATCTGTTTTTGACAAGCACATGTTGGCTTTTGGTTATTACTTTTTTTGCTTCTAGGTGTTCACTGATTCGTTGCTTGATTATCTTTTCCAGAATCTTGCCTTGATGTCAGGCTGATAGGTTTCCTGGAGCTATTTTTTCCCTTTTTTAGAAATGGGAACTACGTCAGCTCTTTCCACTCCTCTGGCAGTTCCCCGGTGTTGAGCTTTTGAGTTTTCTTCCAGAAGATACTATTCAGATTAATATTATAATTTGACTTCTTTACTAGGTCAGCACCATAGCTTTCCTCTTCATTTCTGTTGTTTATTATCTTCCTGATTGAGAATTTCAGCCTATTTGAAGAGCTTGCTAATTTATGGAGAAAATCACAAAATGTGCACTACACCAGGACAGTACAAATACTAGAAGTATTTCTGAAAAAAGTCCCCAAATTTAAAGCAAAGAGAACATTTATCTGCATGCTTCCCTTCCATCTGAAACTTACGTATTCCGTAGAATTGGATTCAGTGAATTAAAGTCTAGTAGAACAGTCTTTAAAATAGTTCCCAAGGGCAAATTCCCACCAACAATGAGATCGCCAGGCCTATAGTAGCTTTCATCTAGGTCGATATAATCCCTGAACACACACATGGTTTGCAGCCTCTTCACTGTAGTTGGAGCCAGAAGGCAGAAGAGCATCAACATCAAAAGCAGCATGACTCCTGCCTGGTCATTCTTGTCTTCTTTCTTCCTAGAACAGAAATCAAGGTTTATGCAGAAACTGATCTGAAAGTTGCTCCTGATATCTCACGAGAACTTTAGCAGAGCAGACACCACCTGTGCCACCTGGATGTCCCCAGGACACATTTATAACAACCATGCTTCCTCTTACCTGTCTTTGGGCTGTGACCATAGAGGAAACAAAGGCATGTGAGTCTCTTCATACCCAGGAGTGAACTCTTTGTAAGACAGGCTAAGGTGACAAATTCTGCCCCCACCTGGAGAACTCAGAGATATTTTTTATAGCTTGGAAGTTTTCGTATCTAGAAATCCACAGGGGATACACTAAGAATTACTGTAGTTTTGATAATTGCAAGGAAAAGCAATTGTTCTACCCTTGTAGCAATAGCTTCTCATAAAGCTGGATGGGGGGGGCATGTTTGTGTTTTTTGTAATACCAGAGAAGATGGGGCCATTCTGAAGTTATTAATTTGACCTCCATGAAACTGACCTCCTGCAAATATGTTGGAGATTGGTCTGTGCCATAATAGGTCAGCTAGTATGAGAGTAATGGGGTTTGGTGGCATACAATGATCAGTTGTACCCTTGTAACTGTGAGTGGTCATGTCAGTATTTGGATGGAATAACCAGGGTTTTTTATAACTAGATGGCAGGGGATGAAGTTGGAAACTGGGATAACAAAGAATGGGTATACCATATTTTTCAGAGTATAAGATGCACCTTTCCCCCCCAAAAAAGGATGAAAATCTGGGTGCGTCTTATAGACTGAATATAGCATTTTTGGCCTCTGGAAACCCCACCCCCTTCACAAAAATGGATGTACAGAAGTTCGGGAAGCCTGCAAAGTGCTCCTGGGGGCTTGAGAGTGCAAAAACTAGCAGAAAATGGGCTGGTTTTTTGCTTGTTCCCCCCCCATCCCCCCAGGAACACTCTACAAGCCACCTAAAAGCTATGCATGCCTTTTTGGCAAAAAATGGGCCCATTGTCACAAAAAAATGGGCCATTTTCTGCTCGTTTTTGCCCCGCCAGCCCCCAGAAGCACTTTGCAGGCCTCTCAAACTTTCTGCATGCCCTGTTTTTCACAAAAAATAAACCATGCAGAGGGTTGGGAGGTCTGCAGAGTGCAAACACGTTTTTTTTTAAATTTACCTTTTCAAAATCTTGGTGCGTCTTTTATTCTGAAAAATATGGTATATAGTGGTATGTGATTCTCTCCTTCATGTAAAGGGGGTTCCATTCAATGTTGGTTGAAGGGACCGATTGAACCAAATCCTCCAACTTTCAGGCTGCATCTGGAAGAATGTGTGCCTATACTTCAAACCCCCTCCCTCCCAAACCCACCATGAATGAAATGCAGGAGCCAAAACCAATAATCAAATCTCAGGGCAGTTTTTATTGTTAAAGGTGTAATCTCCCCAAGTTTCCACAAGGGTTGGGCCTCTTCCTCACCCCCATTATCCTTTGTGCATGTATTTTTTGAAGACTTCCAAGGCTTCTGGGCTTTCTGCAGAGCTGTGCATTAGGAAAGTAGGACTTCCAGTGAAGATGACTGACTGATGACTGGATGAGAGAGATTCCCTGAGGGGATTTTTTCAGGATTATCGTGATTTCAACTTTCTAATGAAAGCTGTTGCAGCAGATTGTGGTTAGTAATCTACTTACGAAAGAGCAGGACTTGAGACCATGAAAGTGAGAGAAACAGGTTTATTGGATGCATCAAGTTCAGCGTGTTCACACACCAAAATCTGAACTGACCTGGCTACGCCCAGGGCAGTGATTTTATATCTTTAATCAAACTTCGTCAATCAGAGGGCGTTTAAAGAGGCGTATTCATACAAAACGTAAAAGCCCCTGTTCAGAACAGGGAAGTACATCTTGGAAAAATACAAAAGCAGATATTCATACAAAAGTATCAAGAACAGGAAAGCTGATTTCGTACCAACAGTTTTCTGCAACTTCTCTGTTCTATCTCTCCCCCATGTCTGGCTTCCTGTGCCCCTCCTTTACAGAGTCTTGCCACACTGTTCAGCCCTATTTGTAATACCTATGAGGAAGCTAAAAGTCAACTTTGGGACTCCAGGGCACTGGAGTAAAAGCCAAACTAAAATGAATTTATAAGGTCCATTCTATTAAGACCACCTAACCTGGCCAGCCACTGGTGGGTTTACCTGTGCAACCCATGCTGTATCAAAGCAACAGGCATTCCTTCATTTTATTATGACTCTCCTGCATTAGGGAGAGTGCTAGAATCACCCCACATGACCCTCCATACAGCAGAGGTCTGCAGGAAGCCTCAGGAACTGTGCTTTGAAGCAGTCAGAGCGCCGCTCACTTCATTGGTGAAAAAGCAGCCATTTTGGAATTTGTTTTTCAAATGGACACTAAGTCACACTTTTCATTTCTTAATCACTTTCTGGGATCATTATCTTTATTAGCTAAAAGAAGCTCCTTTTTAGTCACAGCCTATTACTCCTTTTTGAGATTTCTTTATTGTTAAACAAGGAAGAGGTTTTCTGGAGGCCAGATAAAATAAGAAAGTATACAATTAAAAAAGGCTGAGTGATTGTTGTTGGCCACAAGTATATTGCAACTAGTTACAGCACTCTATAGAAACTTTTTAATGGAAACATTCGTCCTTCATGTCATCATATTTTAGAAATTTTATCACATTCTAAATATCCCTAAAAACATAAATGAACCAATTCTTGCATTAGTTAGAAATTCTTTTTTATTAATTTTTTTTATTATTTTTAAAACACACACAACACATAAAATCCTTTTTCTTTACATACTGTAGAAAGTGTATCAGTTGGTTACAAAAGTCTATCATGCATCTCTTCTATGGTAATCAAGCATAATTCATATTAATTCTAATATCTTAACTCAGATATTTATACATGTTACCGTCATCATACCTCCATTTTTATTTGACTATAATTGTTTAAACGTCCTTCATCATAAACTATACCAACATTTAACACATAACCACATACTGGCATTTCATTTAATATTTCTAAAATCCTCCAATAACCCTGAATCCTTATGTCCTATTCTAGCTAAACATCCTTAATATTTAATAACAAAATTTTCTAATCCTTCTTTCCAAATCACTGTTTACAATTTTCATCTAGTTTCCTTAGGTTATACCCATACATATATATAGGTTGTCATCATTATCCCTCCTTTATTTGACTATATCCTAACATTTCCCCCCTAATAATCAAAACTTAACTGTATCTAACTTAATTCTTTTTTATTAACCTTTGTATATAATCCAAAAGGATTTCTAATCTTCCTTTCATGGGTACCATTCAATATTCATATCCAATTATTACTTATAATAACACTACACATTGTATACATTATTATCAATTATTTATTTAACTATATCTATTATCACTAAATTTCACTAAGTTTAACTAGTTTTAAGTTATATCCTTCCATCTATCAACATGTATCCTTCCAATAACAAAACAATCTCATATCTTCTGCCATTTATGGTACCAATCCTCTAATCATCTTCTTGATCAGCTTTGTATGGTCTTCTCTTAGCAACTCCTTGTTTATAAGATCTCTCATATAATCTTGATGCTCTCTTTTTGTGTCCTTATTCAGCTTGTAGCAATAGCAATAGCAGTTAGACTTATATACAGCTTCATATGGCTTTCAGCCCTCTCTAAGCGGTTTACAGAGTCAGCATATTGCCCCCAACAACAATCCGGGTCCTAATTTTACCCACCTCGGAAGGATGGAAGGTTGAGTCAATCCTGAGCCGGTGAGATTTGAACAGCCGAACTGCAGAACTGCAGTCAGCTGAAGTAGCCTGCAGTGCTGCATTTAACCATTGCACAACCTCGGCTCTTGACAATTTGATTGTCAGCAGTGTTATCAATGCTTTTGCTAATAGAATTTCTTTCTTTAAGCCCATAGATTCTTTAATTTTATCTACTTCTATATCTTGACCTTTGGAATAGATTTCCTCTCCATTTAATTCCTCTTCCAGTATTCCATTCTTTCCATTTTCAGAAACAAACCAATTATCATAGATATCAGCAGGTTTAATCTCTTTATATTCATTTTCCACTTCGTTTTTTGAGTTTCAATCACCCCGTTTTGCATTTGATGAACATCCTCAATTTTTTCATCATATTTTCTTGTTATGTGCTCTAGGTATTCCAGTTTTTTTCTCTATTCTTTCATCTATATTTGATAATTTCTGTAGTTCTGAAAATATATTTTGCAAAGTTAAGACCTCTATTTTCTCTTAACGTTGTGCCATTCTAACAAACACAGATGCTCTAGCTTGGAAGGTTACTAAAATTAAAGCATAGATTCACAAAGAATGTTGTTTTCACTTTTCTCTGACTGGAAATATACTTCAAAGGGACATCTATATGCTTCCCTTCTTATCACTCTGTAGCCAAACAGTAAAACTTTGTGGTGTCAAGTCAAAACAATCCGTGAAAAAAAAATCTGTTTTGAATACACAAAGCTCTGATCAAGAAAACCTCCCAGTGTCCGTGCGGAAACACTGTTAAAGAGTTTCTTTTTGTATCTTTTTTGTATTTCAAGTTAGAAAAAGAAGTCCAATCTTTAAATGAATTAGAAAATTACCCACAGCAATAAAAAAGGAAAACTTTAATCTATAAATTACAGAGAATCACAAAGAGAAGGTAGAAGAAGAAAACTTAATCCATCTGTTTCAAAAGGTTTGCATAGATTCGATTCATGAAAATAGCATTTAAAAAGTAAGTAAACCACTGTCCAAAATCATTCCAAATTTAATTCCACTGCTTCATAGTTCTATTCTTCAATTTAAATTGATTTTTAAGTTTTAATTGCAGTCTCTTTTTTTAAAACAATAAAAATTCCTCACTAGCTGGAAACACTTTCCTGCATTAGTTAGAAATTCCTGTTCCTTACTATATTTTCTCTACAATTCAGATCCGGCCTCAGTAGAATAATGTAGCATTTGGGGGAAAAGATACAAGCCAAGAGAGCAGCTCCAGAGGCCAAAATGGAGAAGATCTCCACGGCCACCATGGACTTCCCTTTGGTGCTCAGGTAGGTGGGGAGGAAAGTTATCCAAACACTGCAAAAGACCAGCATGCTAAAAGTAATGAACTTGGCTTCATTAAAACTATCAGGCAATTTCCTAGCTAAAAATGCCAACGTGAAACTGACAAGGGCCAAAAAACCTAGGTAGGCAAGGACAATGTAGAACATTAAAGCTGAGCCTTCCTTGCATTCCAAAATCGTCTCTCCAAATAAGGAGTGGAAGTCCAGGTTGGGAAATGGAGGAGAGGTTCCCAGCCAGGTGGCACAAAGAATTGCTTGGATCAGGGGGCAAGCTATGACAATGGAGTTGGTCAGGGGTTTTCCCAAGAGTTTCCTTGCCTTGTTCCCTGGCTTGGTAGCCATGAAGGCCAGAACCACCATGACAGTTTTTGCCAACACAGAGGAAACTGCAAGAGAAAAGAGAATGGCGGAGGCAGTTTGTCGGAAGAGACAAGTGACCTTCCCAGGTTGACCAATGAAAAGAAAGGAACAAAGGAAGCAGAGCAAGAGGGAGAGCAGGAGGAGGTAGGTGAGATCTCTGTTGTTGGCCTTGACAATCGGTGTGTCATGATGTTTATAGAAAATCACCAGGACTACAGAAGTGATCACAGAGAAAAAGACAGCAAGAATAACTAAAATGTATCCCAGTGTGTCTTGATAGGCAAGGAAGTGGATCTTCTTGGCAATGCAGTAGTCCTTGTCCTTGTTGGGATATTGGATTTCTGGGCAGGGTTCACATTGAGCCGCATCTGGAAAAAAAGTGTCTAAGGATTTCTTGAGCAACTACCATACACATTATCCCCAACCCAAAGGTGATGCAGGTATTAACTTTCTGTGACTGTTCTACCCACAAAGGGAATGGTGAAAAAACCCATGTGCAATTTATAGGGCATTGAAAAGAGCAAATAATCCTTCCTTAATGATGATCAAGGAGATAGATTAGCCAGAGACAAGGTTTTGTTCAGTTCCAGCTATCCATTCACTGTGGTCCTCCATGAGTAATATGGCTTTCAGTCTGAGGCGTCTGCCTCTTTTTTTCTTTTCATTTTATAATGGAACACTAAGAAGATTGACAGATCTGTTATCCAGGAATGCTGCTATTTTGTTTGTGTGTATATTATCTTTGCCTTAATCTCTCTGTATCAGGGTTCCATGTAATACCCCCAATGAAATAAAACTCAGAGGCCCGAGTTTCCTCAAAGTTCCAATGCATTAGAAATATCATATTGGCACATCGGGAAAAATCCAAATGTGAAGGTTTCCAGGTTTTCCTCAAGCAAGTGAATGTTCAAGTCCCTGCCCAGCACCCACATGTCCATCACACGGTCCAATCAAACACTGTCCCAAGAGAAGTTTCCTCCCAATCATGTCATCCAGGTGCAGGGGCAAGATGACCTTGATGAGAAAGAATCTTATTTTGACTATATGTCTCCCATGCATCATATAATCTCCCCTCCCAGTTTCCCACAGTGGAATATGTGACAGGCTTGAAGGCCCAATGTAAAAGATGGCTTCCAGGCCTGACACTCCGCTATGTACCTCAAATAAGCAATAGCAATAGCAGTAGACTTATATACCGCTTCATAGGCCTTTCAGGCCTCTCTAAGCGGTTTACAGAGAGTCAGCATATTGCCCCCAACAATCTGGGTCCTCATTTTACCCCCCTCGGAAGGATGGAAGGCTGAGTCAACCCTGAGCCGGTGAGATTTGAACCGCTGACCTGCTGATCTAGCAGTAGCCTGCAGTGCTGCATTTAACCACTGCGCCACCTTGGCTCATAAGTTGGCAAATAAGTTCATTCAGACATTTTTTGCTCCCTCCTGCTATATAAAAGAGACATAGATAGAGGAATGTCCTCTTTCCCTGGCAGGTCTATTCCCTCAGAGGTTGATAGTGCTGAGGGAAGGAGGATATTCTGAATAATAAAAAAGAAAGGTTGGAGCACACACCACACTTCCTCAGGAAATATTGGAAGGCAGTTTTTGCAATTGGACGTTAGAGTACCAGTAGAAATCCGAGTTGGACATTCATAAATTCTGCCCTAAAGCTATCTTGCCTGGAACTGCAGAGGATCATGAAAGGTGGCCTCTGTGGCCAGGGCAGTTTATATCTCTAAACTGAAAAGTTTTGCTGAAAATATGATTTCCTGTCAAGCTCATAAAAATGACAACGAATGTCTTCTTTGATCCTGGAAGATTAATATTTGAAGTCTGCTCTACCTATCTGATTAGAAAAAGTTCCTTCTGGACAAGTGTCACATTGGTAGCAGCAAACTGGTTGGCCCTCTGGAACTCTTCTTCTCTGTCCTGCATGGCACCTCTTCATGCCACACCTGGCAAAGGGCACCTTCTGAAAGAGGGAAAAAGAAATACTTGAGATGACCTAAGCAATGAACCTGCTGCATCCATTCTTTTCCCCATTCCTATTTCCTTTCCTTCTTCCTACTTCTATATTCAGAATCTCTTCTAAAGAAATATATTGCCACTGTCTATCAAAAATCATGAACAGTCATGAGGGAATCAGGCCAGGGGCATTCCTGACACACCCATGGATGCGGGAGTTTGGATCTGGAATCTCAGCCTGCAGAGGAAGGCTTGTGATGGGACGAAAGCATTTCTTAAAGAACAAACTGTGAGGATACAACTGAGTGACAATGGTCCATGGAAATCACTGTTGCTTACTGTAATTGGATCCTGCATTTCAAGGAAACAATGTTCCCAAGCCTTACCCTTTGTGGAATGACACAAATCAGACCTCAAACTTGTTAGTATATTTTTCACCAAATGACTGTCATGATTTCTGAGTCAATTGATTATTTTTCAATCTAGAAAGATGTTCTGCATCTCAAGAAGAGAATGAATCTTTCCCTGGACTTACAAAATTTCCTTGCAGCTCACCTTTGGGGCCCAGATGATTCCATCAGAGTCAATGGTGAAATCTTGGCCTGGGGGAGCCTCAGGATTTACTTGTCCAACTTTCATGGGGACAAAAGATCGATTGGGGAAGAGAACCCAGTTGAGAAGATCATAACGAGCAGATCCCAGTCCATCTTGTGAGAAGGAGACTTCATCTCCAACACTATTGTTGAACTGCACATTGCTCAAATATGGAAGAATCTGAAAGAAAGGAGACCTTCAGAAATTGGAGTATTTGGGTTAAAGGTACAAATGAGATGTTGCGGTTCTTATCATCACATAATGATAATGTTCAGAGAGGTCCAACATTTTAACCTTTGATACAGGAAATTCAGATGAATTTCAGACCAGGAACCCATTAGGACCACTTTGAATATTGTCAAAGAGAATCACAGTAAGGTCCCAAAATGTACTTGAGTCAGCAGAATGCCAAAGAGAGAGACTCAAGAAGAGGCTCAGAAAAGAGACAGCTTTTATTTGTGCAAAGAAGAGCTGGGTAGACCATTCCATGAACAGACAGATAAGATGCATTATCTGTGGGGGAAAGAATGGCATTCTTTTATAACTTCATAACATCAGCGTAGTACCCAATTCTGGACCCCTAGCCTGCATTGGCTGTGCGGCAAGGAACAGAAGGGCTTGGTGCTTAGCAACACAGGTATTTGCCCAATGAAACCCTGACAAACCATGACATTTCCCCCTTCTTGTTTCAGATAGGGACCAGGCACCGAGTTATACAAAAAAACCCCACAAGATAACAGGAGTTAGATCACCGGTAGAAGCAAAAGGCAGAGGCAATTCCAATTCTTAGCAAAGGAATTCTTACAGAAAGAAAACAGCAAGTCAAACCAATTCTACTGTCTCTACTATTATCTCCTACTAATTCTACCTGTTCTATTATTATATACATTATTGTTGTTGTTGTTTGTTATAATCTTTGGTGAGATTCACAGCCTTTGGGGCTCGTTAGTAGCTCAACAGCTTGAGTCCTAACCAAGGACCTAGGAACTGTTAAGGTAATATTGGAGGATGTAAGATGTTCCAAGTAGAGTGGTTTTTTGTAGAGTCAGAATGTTCAAGTCAGGTAAATTTAAAATTTCCAAATAGCGAGGTAGCCCTTTAGGTATTGCTCCAAGGGCTTCAATTACAATTGGGACAACATACGATTTCTTTTTCCACAGTCGCTCAACCTCAATTTGCAAGTCCCAGCACTTTGTGATTTTTTTCTTGCTGCTTATCTTCAATTCGTGCATCACCAGGCATTGCAATGTCAATGAACCATACTACTACTACTACTACTACTACTACTACTACTACTACTACTAATACTAATACTAATACTAATACTAATACTTATTATTATACAATTGTATCACAGCGACCAGTTGTTTCGCCGGATTTGGCATTGGTTACTAGTCAGGCCCCACCCAGGGGCCTAGGACATCGTAATGTATTTTTGTAATATACGTGCAGATCCAAGCAGTGCGGCTTTTTGCATTTGACTGATGGTGATTTTGTCAATTTTTAACTGTTTCAAATGTAATTCCAGTGCTTTTGGAATAGCACCCAGTGTGCCAATTACCACTGGAATTATCACTGCTGGTTTGTGCCATAGTCGTTGAATTTCGATTTTTAAGTCCTGGTATCTTGCGATTTTTTCATGTTCCTTCTTGGCAACCCTGCTATCACCTGGTATTGCGATGTCTATGATTGTGACCTTATTTTTCTCAACCAGTGTGATGTCTGGTGTATTATGCGCCAGTATTTTGTCGGTTTGTATACGGAAATCCCACAAGATCTTGACCATCTGATTTTCGGTGACTTTTTCAGGCTGATGTTCCCACCAGTTTGTTGCTGTTTTAATATTATAATTTTTGCACAAATTCCAATGGATCATTTGTGCTACTGAATTGTGCTGCAATTTATAATCAGTCTGCGTGTTTTTTTTACAGCAGCTGAGTATGTGATCAACAGTTTCATCAGCTTCTTTGCAAAGTCTGCATTTGGCATCATCAGAGGATTTTTCGATTTTGGCCTTAATGGCATTTGTGCGGATAGCTTGTTCTTGCGCAGCCAGGATTAGTGACTCTGTTTCTTTCTTTAATGTACCTGTTGTTAACCATAACCAAGTTTGTTCACTGTCCACTTTATCTTTTATTTTTTCCAGAAATTGACCATGCAGTGCTTTGTTCTGCCAACTCTCCATTCTTGATTTTATCACATCTTTTCTGTATTCTTGTTTCGTCTGTTGGGCCTTCAGTAGATTTTTGTTCTTTACTTCGATTAATAGATGTTCTTGACTTTCTTTTAAATAATCAGCCAGTGCATGTTTTTCTTCTTCAACTGTTTGCTTCACTTGTAATAATCCTCTGCCACCTGATTTTCGTGGCAGGTATAGTCTATCAGTATCACCACGTGGATGTAAACTGTAGTGCATTGTCATTAGTTTCCTGGTTTTTCGGTCCAAAAGGTCCAAATCAGCTTGTGTCCAGTTAACTATACCAGCTGTGTATCTTATAACTGGTATTGCCCAGGTATTTATGGCCTTGATTATATTTCCACCATTCAATTTAGATTTCAAAATTTTCCTAACTCTTGTTGGCGTACTCTCACCTGACAATAGTTTTTACTTCTCCATGCTTGATGTTATCCAACTGCAGAATGCCTAAGTATTTGTAGGCTTCATTTTCTTTGCATTTAATTAATTGGCCATTGGGCATTTCAATTCCCTCACATGCAGTGATTTTGCCCCTTTTTATGGATACAGTGGCGCATTTTTCCATGCCGAACTGCATTGAAATATCGGTGCTGAATACTCGGACTGTGTTTGTCAATGATTGGATTTCTATTTCTGACTTTCCATAGAGTTTCAAATCATCCATATATAGTAAATGCGAAATTTTTTCAGCTTCTTTGGCTGTTTGGTAGCCATTTTTTTTTAAGATTACTGATAGTGGGATCATTGCGATGATGAAGAGAAGAGGTGAAAGGGAATCACCCTGGAAAATTCCTCACTTGATATTAACCATTCCGTAGATCTCATTCCCTACTGCCAACTCAGTTCTCCATTGTTTCATCGCCTTTTCAGTAAAGGATGTAATATTTTTGCTAATGCCAGTTGTTTCTAAGCATTTTATGATCCAACTATGTGGCAGTGAGTCAAATGCCTTTTTGTAATCAATCCAGACCATATTCAAGTTCGTTTTTCTGTTCTTACAATTTTCTAATATCATTTTATCAATTAGAAGCTGATCTTTTGTGCCCCTGCTCCTTCTTTTGTTGCCTTTTTGCTCTACTGGCAAGATGTTGTTTGTTTCCAAATAATCCATTATGTTATCTGCAATAATGCCTGTGAGTAATTTGAAGGTTTTTGGCAAGCATGTTATTGTTCTGTAGTTTTCAGGTGTTGTTCCTTTAGTTGCATCTTTCTGAATCAAGTATGTTTTTCCAGTTGTCAACCATTCATCAATTTGGCCCTTTTGTAAAATTTCATTCAGTTGCCTGGCCAATATTGCATGTAAACTGGTCAGATATTTGAGCCAGAAACCATGTAATTGGTCCTTTCCAGGTGATGTCCAATTCTTTACCATTTAACTCGATTTTTGACCATCTCAGTTGTTATTTCTAATACTTGCATTCGTTTGTTGCGAATGCTTTTCTCAAAGTTATGTATCCACTTTGCTTTCTTGTTGTAATCCTTTGCATTTTCCCACAATTCTTTCCAGAATTCAACGGTGGCCTGCTTTTCTGGTTTTTCACTTTTGGTGTCACCATTCACATTAAGACTTTGATAAAAACGCCATTGGTCTGATAGAAATTGCTGATTTTGTTTATGTTGGATGATTCATGCCTCATATCTTTCAATTTTTCTAGCTGTTGCTGTTATCTGCTGTTTTACAATCTCTACAGCTTCATTGATGTTTCTTGTATCCAATCTATATCTTCTGATTAGCCGATCTATGATTTTGTTGTTTTTAAGCCGTTGCTCATGCATGTTCTTTAAGTTACTAGCATCTGCCCTTAATTTTTTGATTTTTTGTTCTAAACAGATTTTCCACTTTGGCTTTGATGCTTTTTCTGTTGTGTGACTAGGTACTTTAATTTTAATGCCTAGTTCATTAGTGACTATTACAGCTGCGCTGTACATTAGCTGGTTTGTTTCCAAGATGGATCCCCGTTCAATTGTTGAAAACACTGCATTAACCATTTTCATGATAGGGGCCAAAATTTTCTTAGGCACAGTTTATAGTGATGGTAAACGTTGCCTTTCCTCATTAAGCAGAAAATGCTCCATGATCTTATCCTTCAATTCTTTTTTTTTGAGTTAGCTCATCAGTTGGATTATTATTATTGTTGTTGTTGTTGTACAATTGTATCACAGCGGCCAGTTGTTTCGCCGGATTTGGCATTGGTTACTAGTCGGGCCCCACCCAGGGGCCTAGGACGTCGTAACGTATTTTCGTAATATGCGTGCAGATCCAAGCAGTGCGGCTTTTTGCATTTGACTGATGGTGATTTTGTCAATTTTTAACTGTTTTAAATGTAATTCCAGTGCTTTTGGAATAGCACCCAGTGTGCCAATTACCACTGGAATTACCACTGCTGGTTTGTGCCATAGTCGTTGAATTTCGATTTTTAAGTCCTGGTATCTTGCGATTTTTTCATGTTCCTTCTCGGCGACCCTGCTATCACCTGGTATTGCGATGTCTATGATTGTGACCTTATTTTTCTCAACCAGTGTGATGTCTGGTGTATTATGCGCCAGTATTTTGTCGGTTTGTATACGGAAATCCCACAAGATCTTGACCATCTGATTTTCGGTGACCTTTTCAGGCTGATGTTCCCACCAGTTTGTTGCTGTTTTAATATTATAATTTTTGCACAAATTCCAATGGATCATTTGTGCTACTGAATTGTGCTGCAATTTATAATCAGTCTGCGTGTTTTTTTTACAGCAGCTGAGTATGTGATCAACAGTTTCATCAGCTTCTTTGCAAAGTCTGCATTTGGCATCATCAGAGGATTTTTCGATTTTGGCCTTAATGGCATTTGTGCGGATAGCTTGTTCTTGCGCAGCCAGGATTAGTGACTCTGTTTCTTTCTTTAATGTACCTGTTGTTAACCATAACCAAGTTTGTTCACTGTCCACTTTATCTTTTATTTTTTCCAGAAATTGACCATGCAGTGCTTTGTTCTGCCAACTCTCCATTCTTGATTTTATCACATCTTTTCTGTATTCTTGTTTTGTCTGTTGGGCCTTCAGTAGATTTTTGTTCTTTACTTCGATTAATAGATGTTCTTGGGTGTCTTTTAAATAATCAGCCAGTGCATGTTTTTCTTCTTCAACTGTTTGCTTCACTTGTAATAATCCTCTGCCACCTGATTATTATTATTATTATTATTATTATTATTATTATTATTATTATTATTATTATTATACAATTGTATCACAGCGGCCAGTTGTTTCGCTGGATTTGGCATTGGTTACTAGTTGGGCCCCACCCACTTATTATTATTATTATTATTGAGAGCCGAAGTGGCTCAGTGGTTAAATGCAGCACTGCAGGCTACTTCAGCTGACTGCAGTTCTGCAGTTCGGCTGTTCAAATCTCACCGGCTCAAGGTTGACTCAGCCTTCCATCCTTCCGAGGTGGGTAAAATGAGGACCCAGATTGTGGGGGCGATATGCTGACTCTGTAAACCGCTTAGAGAGGGCTGAAAGCCCTATGAAGCGGTATATAAGTCTAACTGCTATTGCTATTGCTAACTGCTATTATTATTATTATTATTATTATTATTATTATTATTATTATTATTATTTCCCTTCAAAAGTATTGGAAGGGACATTGGAGGTCTTCTAGTCCAACCCCGTGCACAAGCAACAGACCCTCTACAGTTTTAGACAATTGGCTATCCTGTCTCTTCTTAAATGACTCCAGCAATGGGAGTCCTTAAAAAAATTCTCCTTAGTTGTAGGTTGCTTCTCTCATTGGTTAGTTTCCCTCAATTATTAATCAGAAGCTTCTTTTCACACAGCAAGCCGAGTAGCCCAACAAATGCTAAACTAAAAAAAGGACAGGGTCTCAGATAAATTGGTACGGGAAGTATGCATACATTTAATCATTTTTTCATTTCATTTTTCATTTTATTAAGCATTTATATGCCGCCCTTTTCCCTGAGGGGACTCAGGGCGGCTTACAATAATAGAGGAGGGGAGTGCAGGACAAAACACGAAAAGAAAATGTGAATAAAAATAATTAGCAATAAAAAACCCAACATTCATTCAACATTCGGGAGGGGCGAGAGTAAAGTCTTATCCCCAGGCCTGACGGGATAGCCAGATCTTGAGGGCTGTGCGGAAGGCCTGGACGGTGGTGAGGGTGCGGATCTCCACGGGGAGATTGTTCCATAGCGTCGGAGCTGCAACTGAGAAGGCTCTCCTCCGTGTAGTCGCCAGTCGGCACTGACTGGCGGATGGGATTCGGAGGAGGCCTACTCTATGCGATCTGATGGGACGGAGGGAGGTAATCGGCAGAAGGTGGTCTCTCAAATAGCCAGATCCACTACCATGGAGCGCTTTATAGATGGTAAGTAGGACCTTGAAGTGCACCCGGAGACCAACAGGTAGCCCGCGCAGCTCACGGAGGATCGGTGTTATGTGGGCGAACCGTGGTGCGCCCACAATCACTCGCGCGGCTGCATTTTGGACTAGCTGAAGTCACCGGATGCTCTTCAAGGGCAGCCCCATGTAGAGCACATTGCAGTATTCCAGCCTAGAGATCACAAGGGCTCGAGTGACTGTTGTGAGGGCCTCCCGGTTCAGGTAGGGCCGCAATTGGCGCACCAGGCGAACCTGGGCAAATGCCCCCCTGGTCACAGCTGATAAGTGGTGGTCGAAACTCAGCTGTGGGTCCAGGAGGACTCCCAAGTTGCGGACCCTGTCTGAGGGGTATAAATTTTGACCCACCAGCCTGAGTGATGGAATGTCAGCCAAATTGTTGGGAGGAAAACATAACAGCCACTCAGTCTTGTCCGGGTTGAGTACCAGTTTGTTAGCTCTCATCCAGTCTTTAACAGCCTCAAGACCCCGGTTCATCACGTCCACCACTTCATTGAGTTGGCACGGGGCGGACAGATACAACTGTGTATCGTCCGCGTATTGATGGTATTTTATCCCGTGCCTCCGAATGATCTCGCCCAGCGGTTTCATGTATATGTTAAACAGCAGGGGGGATAAGACCGAACCCTGCGGCACCCCATAAATTAGGGGCCTCAGGGACGATCTCTGCCCCCCCCCCCACCGACACCAACTGCGACCTGTCCGAGAGGTAGGAGGAGAACCACTGCAGGACAGTGCCGCCCACCCCCACCTCCCGCAGTTGTCGCAGAAGGATACCATGGTCGATGGTATCGAAAGCCGCTGAGAGGTCAAGGAGAACCAGGATGGACGCCTGGCCTCCATCTCTGGCTCTCCAGAGATCATCGGTCAATGCGACCAAAGCGGTTTCAGTGCTGTAACCGGGCCTGAAGCCTGACTGGAAGGGATCAAGATAGTTAGCTTCCTCCAAGGTACGCTGAAGCTGGAAGGCCACCACCTTCTCAACAACCTTCCCCACAAAGGGGAGGTTGGAGACTGGATGTAGTTATTAAAAACAGCTGGATCCAAGGACGGTTTCTTCAGGAGGGGTCTCACCACCGCCGTCTTAAGCGCGGTGGGGAAGTGCCCCTCCCGAAGAGAGGCGGTAACAACCGCCTGGATCCAGCCTCGTGTCACCTCACTGCTGTTGGCAACCAGCCAGGAGGGACACGGGTCCAGTATACAGGTGGAGGCACTCACAGCTCGCATAGCCTTGTCCACATCCCCGGAGGCAACATCCTGAAACTCAACCCAGAGATTGTCTGCCAAGTCATTCCCTTGTGTTTCGGCTGGATCTGCGGGGGTGGAGTCCAGGTCCGACCGAAACCGAGCAACTTTGTCCGCCAAGAACTGAACATACTCCTCAGCTCTACCCTGTAAGGGGTCCCCCGTCTCCCTCCTATTTAGGAGGGAGCGGGTTATCCTAAACAGGGCGGCTGGGCGGGACTCAGCGGATGCTAACAAGGTGGCAATGTGTGTTCTCTTAGCTGTTCTTAATGCCCGGATGTACTCCTTGGTGCATGCTGTCAAAAGTGCTCGGTTCGGTTCGGACCTATCGGATCTCCACTGGTGCTCTAGGCGTCTCCTCCGGCGCTTTATCTCCCGGAGCTCCTCAGTAAACCAAGGAGGCCTCCGGGAGCCGCTGACCCGGAGGGGCCATAGTGGCGCAATCCGGTCCAGAGACTCTGACGCTGCCGAGTGCCAGGCAGCAGCAAGAGTCTCCGCCGAACTGTGGGCAAGAGTATCAGGAATAACCCCAAGCTCCGTCTGGGACCTTACAGGGTCCATAAGTCGCCTGGGGCGGAACCACCTGGTCGGTTCCTCCTCCCTACGGTGGGGGTTTGGCCTCCGGAAGTCTAGCCTCAGTAGGCAGTGGTCTGACCACGACAGGGTTATGATCTCATTACCCCTCAGACCAAGATCATAACTCCACTGCTCCGAGAGGAATACGAGGTTGAGTGTGTGACCCGCTGAGTGAGTCGGGCCTCGAATTATCTGGATCAAGCCCATGGCTGTCATGGAAGCCATGAACTCCTGCGCTCCATCAGAGCGTTCACCGAGCGAAGGCAAGTTAAAGTCCCCCAGAACCATAAGCCTGGGGAACTCAACTGCCAGCTCGGTTACTGACTCGAGGAGCGAGGGGAGGGCTGCTGCAATACAGTTGGGAGGCAGGTACGTTAGCAGCAGACCCACTTGACCCTTGAGGTCCAGCTTCACCAGTAGGGTCTCACACCCGACAAGCTCCGGAGCAGGGATCCTACGAGGTACTAAAGACTCCCGGACTACAATAGCCACACCGCCACCCCTTCCCTGGGCTCTCGGCTGATGAAGCACCTGAAATCCGTCTGGGCACATCTCTACGAGGGGGACTCCTCCCTCCGTGCCCAGCCATGTCTCAGTAATACATGCCAGGTCTGCCCCCTCGTCTAAAATTAAATCCCGGACGAGGGGAGCCTTATGAACAACAGACCTGGCATTTAGCGACACCAGCCTGAGACCAGGGTCCTGATTGCTCGCACCATCTGACCTTGGATTGGGACTCCTAGGGCCGGAAGGAGGGATCCCTGTGATATAGCGAGCCCTCCTTCCCCGGTAATGGCCTGCCCTAAAGTCCCCGCCATATCTGCCTCTCCCTGTTATGACCGTAATGCCCCGACCCTCTCCCGTGGATGTAGTTCCCCCGACCACCCCGGTGACCCCTGCATGCCCCGCCAGGTCCTCCGAATCAGTCATACCCAAACTCTCACACAGACAGTCCTCACTAAAAAGTTAAAACACAAATACAGCAATATTAATAGTAAAAAGTGAGTTCATTCATACCATCCCATACAATCCCATGCACTCAACATACCTATTTAAAATAAAATTAGAAAGATTGTGCAGGTTCGCAAAGTCCGTACTAGATGTATAATAGTCCAGAGGTGCCTCCCCCCTCTCCTGAAGGGGGGCCACACCTTGAAGGGGGCTCCTCTAAAGAGTTCAATATAGTCCAAGGAGGGGGGGGGCTGGGAGGCAGGGTGAGTTCGGGTAGCAGCTGCAGTAGTGTAAGCCAGGAGGTTAACCATAGTGGGAAAAGTTTGGTGGCTAATTCATTCCAGCCATCCCCCCTAGTAACATTTCCAGATCAAAGAGTCATAGGGGGAGGAAGAATGCTTGTCTCTGGTGGAAGGGGAGGGGGGGACCGTTCTATTCAGCGGTAGGGCTCGATGTTCTTAAGGTCCCAAAGGCGTCAGAAATGGAATCCAGGATAGAATCCAAGATGGTCAATGGCAATATCCACGAATGTTAGCGTCCCTTCAAGGCTGGCAGCTCGGAGAGTGAGATTTTACCGGTCCGCTGCTAGCACTAATCCCAGGGCGTCTATATCACTCCCCCACTCCCTCGGCTCAGTCCCAGGGGCCAGTTTCCTCTCTCACCAGTTCTCTTCTTTTTTTTGTTTTGTCAGCTTGTAGACTCCACAGGTTTTGTTTATCAGTCTTACAGCCTTGCAGTCTCCACAGGTTCTCTTTTTTGGTTGAAGCCGCGGTGTTCATCGGCATTAGGCGGCCTCCGTCACCAACAATGCCGGCAGCAAGCCAGCAGCAGCAGCGGTAGACCGTATTCCGGTGCTAGCGTCGCCTCCCAAATTCTCCCTCTCACTGGCTCTCTTTGTTTAACTCGATCCTCGCCGTCCTCACAGTTCTTGCATTCGAGCTGCGATGTTAGGCGGCGTTCGGCGTTCGGCGGCACAGCGGTGACGATATCCTTCAGCGCTTCCCGGAGCTCAGCGTCTTTCAGAGCTCGGCGTCTTCTCGAGCTGGCAGCTCGGAGCAATCGAATTCTCCGTTGCCGCTGCCAGTCCCGGGGTCGCTAGATGTTCAGGCGACCTCACCTCCTTTGGGTCAACTCTCGAGTGCCAGAATCCAACTTTTACAGATATTAACTATAGTACAGGAGCCGAGCGGCAGACCCGGCAGCCATCTTCCTCGCTAATCAGTAACTGATGACATATATGAGTGTTAATATCATTGCCGAGAGGTTCATTGGTTGCCCTCTCTCCTCTTTGGAAGAGCTCTATAGCTCCTGCTGTCTTAAGAAAGTTCAAAACATTCTTAAAGGTGCACCTCATCCTGGGTACCCATTTTTTGAAATATTACAGGGCAATAAAAACAAGGACAAATAGGCTGAATAATAGCTTTTATCCCAGTGCAGTAGCAATATTGAATTCTACTGTATACTGAAATATTAATGCAATTCCAGGAGTTTTCAATTCTGATCTAAGCTTTTTGGACTAAGTCAAAAGCCACAGAACTTACCTGCCATGACTGGACATTTGAGATCCTCCTTCCAAGCCTCATCAAGGTCAGCCAGGCTCTGGATCCATACATTGTATGTAAAGCGTGTGTCAGAGCATAAACAGCATTGTAGATGTTGTAGCTTTCACCTGTCATTCTTGTTTCAAAACTGTAATTGGGCAGATTTTGCACATTCTCCTTTCCTGTGCATTGTTTTTCAGCCTTTGGAGGGATCTTTCCTGATTTATGGATCTTGCAGCCAAAGACTTTTTCCCACCACAGAGGGAGAAAAACATCTCCTTGGGGGTTCAAGGGGTCTAAAGAAAGGAGGAAGTGTATGAATTCTGAGACATCCTCGGAGTGGTCCCAAAAATGCAAGACCCCATGGAAATACTTTATGTATTTCAATATTCCTTCAGCTTCTTGTATACCAAGTTTCCAATGGGAAGTGGAGATGTAAACTTTCCTAAATGATACTTTTTTGTATTTTTCAAAAGCCTGTAGTGCCACTATTAAAGTGCTAGTAACAGTTGAATCTGCAAGGAGAATAAACACTTCTGTTTTAAAGCAGGGAAGGAAATTGAGAACAAACTTTTCCAGACGTTTGTCAACATCATCCAATTCCAGCATCAGGGTGAAGGCCAGGCAGATCTCCTTCTCCTGGAGCATTGGTGTCAGAGTTGAGACGAAACGTTCTCCCCTGTCATCTTTAGGGACCACAAGCCCAACCCAGTTCCACTGGAAATACAGGAGCAGCTGGACTAGACCCACATACTGAGGAGATTCCTTGGGATTAATCCGGAAGAATGAAGTATAAACTCTTCTCTCTCCCTGAGAGAACTCAAAGCCAACACCAAGCTGGAGAAAAAGAGAATCCTCTTTCAAAGACAAAGTAAAAGTTTTATGCTGACTTTAGTAGTGACCATTGTGTGGTTGATGGCCTTCACTGTCAGGCTGACTCACTTTGACTGGCAAACTTAATCTTCCCTTTTTAGCCATTTTTATTGATTGTGTTATATTAGAAGGCAAGAGAATAGATCAACAACCTGATACGGAGAATAAATGACACTAAAATGATAGCTACCATCATTTAGATAAAGAATTATCTCCGAGATAAAGAATTACAAGCTCATTATTTGCTAACCCATAAAAAATTATTTTTTGCTTCATCTTTGGCTTCTGTGTGTATTTTGATCTCTGTCTATTCCATAATATATGCAGGAGAGCTCTCTTACCTGTGGGATCTTAAAGATGCTGAAGATGGAGGCCATCAGCCTTGAGGACTTGGCACTGAGACCACCAATGACAGACAGCAGAGTGTCCGGGTGGTCACATTTGTAACCTGGAACCATTTCTGTTCGTGAGGAGAGCATGGAGAGGCTGTCTAAGGAAATATTAATCTCCCTCTCGTAATGGCCATAGATGTGGAAGCCAAGTGTGATGTTGGGGAGCAGAAGAAAATCCTTATTGACCTGGGAGACAGCAAACATCAAGGCAAGGAACTGCTGGTAGTTAATGAGGATGAACCTATAGTGAGAAAAACATTGGAGAACATTACAGGAAAACTTCTGCATGTCTGTAGAATTGGCTTTACTCTTCGGCAGACTTTTGATGGCAGAAACTCCCACATTTTATTGGATTGGATTTTTCTTTCAAAGGACTTCCCTTGACTAAACTTGGATGACTTTCTGAGATAGGAAACAAGCCTTTCTATAGACCTCATGGCCTCTTTTATACTCTCTATATCCCTGCCATATTCACTTTGCTGCAGTGGCTGTAATCCTTTCCAACTGCTCCCCTTTCACTGTAATCATTTATGGTCTCTCTTGGAGCAGCTTCTTCAGGTAGGGTAAAGATTGCTGAGCACAGGACTTCAGTGGGAGTCACCTCATAGATGCACTGAAGGACATTATGTAAGAACCATGCTGATTCCCAAACTGGGGGGGATTTTTTTTTCACCCCTGAACACTTGAAGGGTGTTGAGCTTTTATTTGAATTTTCTTCCACAAGTTACTGGTCAGATGAATATTATAACTTGACTTCTCCATTAGGCCAGCACAGCTTCCATCTTCATTTTTGCTATTTATCATCTTCCTGATGAAGAGATTGAGATTTCCAGCCTATTTTAAAAGCTTGCTGTTTTATTCAGAAAAGCTTAAAATATGCACTAAACTGGACAGTACAAAACACAAGAATATTTCTGAAAGGAGTCACTGAATTTAAAGCAAAAAATTTCTAGCTGAAACTTACAGACTCTCTAAACGAAGCCTCATTGTATTAAACTCTGGAACAGGAGTCTTGAAATTTATCCCCAAAGGCAAATTCCCACCAATAATGAGGTCACCAGGCTTATAGTAACTTTTATCTATGTTCATATAATCCTTGAACACACATATGGTTTGCAGCCTCTTTGCTGTAGTTGGAGCCAGGAGCCAGAAGAGCATCAGCCAGAACAGTAGCATATCTCCTGCCCAGTCTTTCATGTCTTCTTCCTTCCTAGAACAGAAATGAAGGTTTATGCAGAAACTGATTTGAAGGTTGCTCCTGAAATCTCACTGGAACTTTAGCAGATCAGACACCATCTGTGCCACCTGGATTGCCCCAACACAGATTTATAGAAACCATGCTTCCTCTTACCTGTACTTTGGCTGTGGCCATAAAGGAAACAAAGGAATGTAAGTCTCTGCCAACCCAGGAGTCAGCTCTTTGCAAGAGAGGCCAAGATGACACGTTCTGTCTCCCCAACTGGCGAACTCAGAGATATTTTTAAAGCAAGTTTTATCATGGAAGATCTCTGTTTGTAGAAATCCACAGAGGATACATGAAGAATTGTTGTTCTTCTGATAATTGCAGGGAAAAGCCATTGTCCCTTCTCCTTAGCAACAGCTTCTCTCCATGCAGCAGAATGGAAAACATATTTGTATCTCTTTGTGTAATTCACAGAGCAGATGGAGTCCTGGGGAAGTTGTGTAGTTGACCTACATGAAAGTGACCCCTGCACACAAGTTGGATTTTGGCTTATATCCTAGTTTGGTCAAATTATAGGAGTGCTACTTGGGTATAATTGGCAGAAGGCAGAAATGTAAATTGAGGAAGTATCTCAAGATATTAACTGCAAGATTTTTGGCAAGAGGTGCACATTTCTGTTTCTGTAGCCTAAGTGTAGCAATTGGTCGCACTGACCAATGATCTCTGGAGAGCCAGGGATGGAAGTCATTCCTCCATCCTAGTGCTCCTTGACCTCTCAGCGGCCTTCGATACCATCGACCATGGTATCCTTCTGCGACGGTTACGAGAGGTAGGAGTGGGCGGCACCGTTTTTCGGTGGTTCTCCTCCTACCTCTCGGACAGGTCGCAGTCGGTGTTAGTTGGGGGAGAGAGGTTGACCTCTAGGCCCCTGAAATATGGGGTTCCTCAGGGTTCGGTCCTATCCCCCCTTCTGTTCAATATCTACATGAAGCCACTGGGTGAGATCATTCGACGGCACGGGATAAAATACCATCAATATGCGGACGATACTCAGCTGTATCTGTCCGCCCCATGCCAACTCAGAGAAGCGGTTGACATGATGTGCCAGTGCCTGGAGGCTGTCAGGGTCTGGATGGGGGTTAACAAGCTTGTACTCAATCCAGACAAGACCGAGTGGCTGTTGTATTTTCCTCCCAAGAATTTGACCAGTATTCCATCACTCAGGCTGGGGGGTGAAAATTTACGCCCCTCCGACAAGGCGCGCAACTGGACCCACAGCTGACTTTAGATAATCACCTGTCAGCTGTGACCAGGGGGGCATTTGCCCAGGTTCACCTGGTGCACCAGTTGCGTCCCTACCTGAACCGGGAGGCACTCGCAACAGTCACTCACTCCCTCGTGACCTCAAGACTGGACTACTGCAATGCGCTCTACATGGGGCAGCCTTTGAAGAGTATTCGGAGACTTCAACTCATCCAGAACGCAGCCGCGCGAGCGATTTTGGGTGCACCTCGGTACACCCATGTTACACCTATCCTCCGCGAGCTGCACTGGCTACCGATCGGTCTCCAGATACGCTTCAAAGTGCTAGTTGTAACTTATAAAGCCCTTCATGGTATTGGACCTGGGTACTTGAGAGACCGCCTGCTGCCAATTACCTCCCAAAGACCTGTTAGATCACACAGGGTCGGCCTCCTCCGGGTTCCGTCCACCAGCCAATGCCACCTGGCTACCACCTGGGGGAGGGCCTTCTCTGTAGCAGCTCCGGCCCTTTGTAATGAACTCCCCACGGAGATTCGGACCCTCACCTCTCTCCAGGCCTTCCGGAAAGCCATCAAAGCCTGGCTGTGCCAGCAGGCCTGGGGTTGATGAGTTCCCCTCCCCTCTCGACTTGTATGCCTGTGTGATTCTTGTGTATTTTAATTACGTGTATTGTGTTTTACATCCCCTTTTTCCCTTTCGAGTTGTTCGCCGCCCTGAGTCCCTCCCGGAGAAGGGCGGCATACAAATAAACTAAATCTGAATCTGAATCTGAATTGTCATCTGAGTGTCTCTTTTGGCCTTTTGGCATGTTGCTCTCCAAATTACAAGGTCTGAAATTCTTTCCTTGAAGATTCATTCACAGGACCAGTTGGGATCATTACTTCTGTAGCAACCTTCCTGCTGCACAGCAACCTCCATGGGCTTCAGGAGGGCATTTCACAGTTGACTGATCGGTTTCCCCGACTTATGGTCTTGAGAGAGGTCCATTTGCCATCCTTGGGACTGGCCTTAGAGGCTTTTCAACATGCCCACCATCATTCTTGGCTCAACTCAAAACAGACCAGTTCCAACGTAATTTGAGGAGAAGCTATCCCTGTTTTCTTTGTCCTGGCCAGATCACAGCCTGATACCTTTGAGATTATTTTATACTGCCCCTCTCTGCAGGGAGGCCGGATCTATTTCCCCTCTTAGTGACTGATGGGGTTCCAAAGGGAAATGGGGATTATACCCCAGGCTCTGCTGCATGGTCCTTCTGAGACCTTGGCCACTACCTTGAATAGGAAAGCTACTGAGGCCTTGGATGGGATCACTGTCTGCAACCTCTCTTGGTCCATGGTTCCCAACATGCCCCATCGCCTGGTGCACCAGTTGCGTCCCTACCTGAACCGGGAGGCCCTCACAACAGTCACTCGCGCCCTTGTGACCTCTAGACTGGACTACTGCAACATGCTCTACATGGGGCAGCCCTTGAAGAGCATTCGGAGACTTCAGCTTGTCCAGAATGCAGCCATGCGAGCGATCGTGGGTGCACGTCGGTTCACCCACGTAACACCTATCCTCCGCGAGCTGCACTGGCTGCCTATTGGTCTCCGGATACGCTTCAAGGTGCTAGTCGTCACTTATAAAGCCCTTCATGGTATTGGACCTGGGTACTTGAGAGACCGCCTGCTGCCAATGACCTCCAATAGACCGATTAGATCCCACAGATTAGGCCTCCTCCGAATTCCATCCGCCGGCCAATGCCGACTGGCGACTACCCGGAGGAGAGCCTTCTCTGTGGCTGCTCCGACCCTCTGGAACGAACTCCCCGTGGAGATTCAAACCCTCACCACCCTCCAGGCCTTCCGCAAAGCCCTTAAAACCTGGCTGTTCCGACAGGCCTGGGGCTAAAGAGCTGTTGCCCCCGTCTCGAATGGCATGACTGTTGTGTGTTTTTAAATTATGTTAAAACTAGTTAAACTAGTTAAGAATCTTAGAAGATAAAACTTGCTTTGAAAACCATGCTCTGGGTTTTTCAGCAGGGAGGGACCTTAGCTTGTCTTCCAAAAAGCCAGCTTTGGGGTTTGTTGAGACTCAACTGACTGTCATGTCACAGCCCAAACACAGAAAACATGATTGATATAATAGTAGTTCATTGATGGATTATTCTTGTGACCTTATAATTACAATAGAATACAGAACATAGTCTAATTTCAGAATAAGATAGATAGAAGCAAATAAAGCAATACAATACAAATGCTTTAATGCGAAGAGACATCAGATAAATTTGCCCTGGGGCCATCCAGCTGACAAGGAAGGCTCAACTATGTAAATCTGGTGAGATTTCTGATGCTCCCTGCAATTCAGCTTCTGCACTAGCCTTGATTTCTGATCTAGGAGGGATTGTGAGAAGAATGGCTGGGCTGCCTCTCCTGCCACTGCTTCTGCTCTTCTGGCTCCTACCTTCAGTTACTGCTAAGAGGATACAAACCATATGTGCGTTGCCAAAACATGTAAAGGTCCGAGATCAATGGGAATTTTACAGACCTGGAGATCTGATTATTGGAGGGAATTTGCCCCTGGTAACTTTTGTGAAGTCCAAAATACCAGATTTCCATGGGTTCCCATTGCGGCTTAATATTGGCATTGTGTAAGTTTTACCTGGAGGGGGAAAATGTAGGTGATTGTTTTCTTCCTTCTGGATGTAAGGCCTCCTTTCAGAAATATTTATTTATTTATTTATTTATTTATTTATTTATTTATTTATTTATTTATTTGTTTGTTTGTTTGTTTGTTTATTCATTCATTCATTCATGCATGCATGCATTCATTCATTCATTTCATCAAGCATGTATTAGATAACAAATATACTGTAAGTATAAACATGATTATGAATACATGAAATGAGTACAAATACAAATACAAGGGAATATTAGGACAGGGATGGTAGGCATGCTAGTGCGCTTATGTACCACCCCTTACAGACCTCTTAGGAATGGGGTGAAGTTGACAGTAGACAGTCTAAGGTTAAAGTTTTGGGGGTTTAGGGAAGAAACCACAGAGTCAGGTAGTGCATTCCAGGCATTGATCACTCTGTTGCTGAAGTTGTATTTTCTGCAATCAGGTTTGGAGTGCTTTTCCTTGACTTTGTATCTATTGTGTGCTCCTGTATTGTTGTGGTTGAAGCTGAAGCAGTCATTGACGGTAGGACATTGTAGCGGATAATTTTGTGTACTACGCTTAGGTTAGACTGAATTTCAAGCCTAGTGGCATAAGAAGTGGAGGATTTTTCTCGTGAAATATGTCCAGACTCACTCAATTGTATTAATATCTGATATGCAGTGCACATTTCAGACAGATGAGCTGTATTCGAGAATTGGTTTAGCAAATGTTTTGTATGCTCTGATTAGCAGTATAATATTATCAGAGAAGAAGCTATGTAAGATTAGGTTAACCACTCTTTATGCCTTTTTGGCAATGTTGTTACAGTGGCTCTGGCACTTAGATAATTAGATATGACTACTCCAAGGTCATTGACAGAGTGAGAATCATCTACAAGGTCGTGTCCACCCAGCTTGTATTTGGTGTTCTGGTTCTTTTTGCCAATGTGTAAGACAGAGCATTTGTTGGTTGAGATTTGTAGTTGCCAATTGTTTGACCATTCTGACACATAGTCAAGGTCTTTGTGAAGGGTGAAGGGTGGCATTGCCGGTGGTGTTAAATAGTTTTACATCATCAGCGAAGAGAATGCAGTTGCTTATAATGTGATCACAAAGGTCATTTATGTAAAGTATAAAGAGTGTTGGTTCTGCCTTGGGGGACACCATTGTTAAGAGGTGCAGGGTTTGATAGGGCACTTCCTCTTTTGACCACTTGTTGCCTGTTTGACAGGAATGTAGCTATGCAATTATGTTGGGGTTCAGAGACACCATACTATTTTAGTTTTAGTAGTAGTTTGTAGTGTATCACTGAATCAAAGGCTTTACAGAAGTCTATGTAGATTGCGTCTATTGCTTTGCCCTGATTCAATTGTGTAGTCCATATTTTTTGCAGTGTAGGAGTTGCAGATTACAGGACAACTTTTTTTCTGAAACCAAATTGTTTGTTAGAGAGTAGTTTGTTTGTTTCTAAGTGGAGGGTAATGGATTGGTTTATGACTGACTCCATGACTTTGCAGGTGATGCAACATAAAGAGATTGGTCTGTAATTTTCAACTAGGCTGGGCTCCCCCTTTTTGAAGATAGGGATGACTGTGGCTAATGACCATAGGTTGGGCATGGAGCTGGTCCTGAAATATTGCAAAGCTTTTTTAAGAAGTATGTACATCCTCCACCAGGTCCAATAGATAGAGATAATTTTAGGCTGCATAGTGCATTTTCAACGTTATTTTCTGTAAAATTGATTTGTGTTAGTTCATTGTAATTATTTGTGGTACAACTAGGAAATATTGGGCATGAGCCATTCCTGTTTACAAAGACTGAGCTGAAGAGGTTCGCTTTAACCGCTTCATCATTACAGTCTTTGCCATTAGGTCCTTTTGGGGATGGGATGGATCTTGAGTCTTTAAGTTGGTTGTTTACAAAATTATAAAAGGTGTGGGTGGATTTCATTTGCAGATTTTCTTTTTGATTGATGTGATAATTGGTGCATTCAGTCTCTATTTGATGGCATAAGTTTTTGTAACAGCTTTTAAAGTTAGCTAAGTAGCCAGTCTTGTTTTTTTGCCAAAGAGATTTTTGGGGGGGATTGGATCTTCCTTATTGTTTTGGGTAATCTGTTTTTCCTGGTTTTGGGGGTTATTAGTGGTACATATAGTTTAATGACTTTTTTGACTTCGAGCAAAAAAATGTTATAATGGTCTTTGGCAGTATTACAGTCAATGAATAGAACTTGCCAATCAGGAGATGAGAGATCAGTGTCTATGAGATCATAGTTGGCTTTTTAAAAAGTTATAATTGGATAGAGAGTCAAGGTGGTGCAGTGGTTAAATGCAGCACTGCAGGCTACTTCAGCTGACTGCAGTTCTGCAGTTCAGCTGTTCAAATCTCACCAGCTCAGGGTTAACTCAGCCTTCCATCCTTCTGAGGTGGGTAAAATGAGGACCTGGATTGTTGTTGAGGGCAATATGCTGACTCTGTAAACCGCTTAGAGAGGGCTGAAAGCCCTATGAAGCGGTATATAAGTCTAACTGCTATTGCTATTGCTATATCCCATCTTTATGGTGATTTTTGTAAGGGCGTATATTGAGATAAAAGTCAATCATGCTGTGGAAAAGGGTTCTTTTATTTGTAGTCCATAAATTGAATTTAAACTATTGCAGAAGATGAGATCAAGGCAGTTGTTGAGTCTAGTGTTGTTAATTACTAGTTGATCCAGTCCCAGATTAGTAACAGCATTGTATAGGGTTGCATGTATGGGTTCAGTTGTACATTCATTTAGGGTCCAGTTAATAAGAGATAGATTGAGGTCACCCAGAAAGATAAAAGGGTGTGGGTAGGAGGTGGCCCATGTTAGTAGTGAAGTTAACTTGTTAGCATGTACGATGTTCTAATTAAGGGCTCTGTAACATAGTAGGAAGCAAAGTATGGTATTTAAGGACAACTCGCATATGATGGTCTTAGGAAGAGCATGTTCATGTTTAACTTGAATATTATTTTAGATTTTGTGACTTTTTATAGAAGATAGCAACTCCACCTCCTCTACGGGTTTCACAATCAGTTCGGTAAACATGGGTGTCTCTTACTTTGATAATGGAGTCAGGGAGGGGTGGTTTCAACCATGTTTTGCAGACAAATATAATGTTGAACGTAGCCATATGTAGTAAGAGGAGGAACGCAGGCATTTTGTTTATGATGCTTCTTGTGTTACTGAGCTTGCATTTAAGGTCAGTAGTGGTTGGTAATGAGGAAGATAGGGGCATATGTACCTAGTTTTGGATGATGGGAGTTGGATGCTGGATGATGGGCTATGGGACTTACTTTGATGCAATCAGTATGGCAGTCAATGTATAAGTCAGTATCTCCTTGGTGTTGATGTCTTTTGAGTTCTTCATAGAGTTCTCGGGAGGGGGCTCGTTGCAGTATGGATAGGTCAGGCCATGAGCAAAGTTTTTTATGACCCAGTTGGTACTTGCAATTGAGTTTATTGTATACATGAATTTGCATTTGCTGGACTCATTCTTGCAAATGACTCTACAAAATTGTGGGGCCAACGAGCCATCACTGTTCTTGAACTCAGGGGACATGGTTGGTGTATGATGGTTACTGATAATGTTGCAAACCTTTGTGATACCAGGTTCGTTGGTGTCATCTAGTCCAAATAAAATAGTGTTAGGACAAGAAATGCGTTCTAGGGATCTTCAGATCTTTGTCCTTGTCTCAATAAAGAGGAACATTTGAGAAATAGGCTACAATTTCCTAACTTGCCAGAACTCTTCATGAGAAAAATGAGATATAACTTAAAGGTTAGGAGGGACAGCACCTATGATACTCACTGCCCTGGTAAAGAAGTTGACTTGTAATATTACTTTGAACATAAAGTCACAGGAAAATACCCTCAAATAAAAGTTCAATCTTTGCCACTGTGGGGTACTACAAAAAAACCCACTCAGTTTAGAAGTCAGCAAAGCTTATGAATAATGGCTCTTAGTAAATCTTAGTAAATCTGTGCCTCTCCCCCCATGGTGGAGGGCTTCAGCCAAGTGAAGAAGGGAGGGAGAACAGAGGGGGATAGAATGATATGAGATATGGACAGACAGGCTTTTGTCATTCCGCAGAAATCCATCCAAGCTGAATCAAAGAGATTACAGATGAACAGACTTGGAAGGAACCTTAGAGGTCATCTTGACCTGCTTGATCCAAGCAGCAGACCATACACCATTTCTGACAAATGGAAATCCAATGTCTTCTTGAAAGCCTCCAGTGATGAAACTCCGGTTCCAAAGAGACACAAAAATGGCAAGGCCAACTTCACCAGCACAAAAATCACACAAAATTTAATGTTCCCCAATATTTCTCTCTCAATAGACTCACACCCCAATACTACCAGCACATCCTGGCCTTGATGTTTGTTGTCATGGAGGTGAACAAGGATCTGGATCTCCTCCCCAACATCACACTTGGCTTCCAGGTCTATGAGAATGCCCAGATTCCGAGGGAGATTTCCTCACACAGCCTCTCTCTTCTGTCTACACGAGGCCGAATGGTTCCAGATTACAAATGTGTCAGGCAAGACACCCTGCTCTCTGTCATTGGAGGTGACAATGCCAAATCCTCAAGGCAGATGGCCTCCATCTTCAGCCTCTTCAAGGTCCCACAGGTAAGGGGAATATAATATGTAATAGAAAAACAACAGAAGCCAAGGAGGTGTTGGGGGGACACATTTTATATGTCAGGATAAATTTTTACATAACCACTAGGTAATATTGATATAATTCTGAGAGAAGAAGCACTTCCTGACTTTCATAATTTATCATGTTTCTGTACCTTTCAGTTCAGTTTATTCTCTGCAGCAGGTGGATGGTTTGTTCCTTTGACTTCTCATCAATCACAACCAGGCAAAATAGGTAATTGGTGGCTCTTCCTAAGAAGGGAGGAAGATCAAGCCTGCCATTGAAAGTGGATAAACCTGAGTATTGGGACAATAAAACATACAATGGGGACCCTTAAAGTCAGCATTAAAATGTGCTTTGTCTTTTAAAGAGGTTTCTCACTTTCTCCAGCTTGGTGTTGGCTTTGAGTTCACTCAGAGAGACAGAAGAGTTTATCCTTCTTTCTTCCAAATTAATCCCAGTGAATTTCCTCAGTATATGGGATTAGTCCAGCTGCTCCTGTATTTCCAGTGGAACTGGGTTGGGTTGGTGGCCCCTGATGATGACAATGGAGAACATTTCATCTCATCTGTGATGCCAATGCTCAAGGAGAAGGAGATCTGCCTGGCCTTCACTCAAATGATGAATTCTGATTTTGCTAATAGTCCAAGTTCGAAAGGAATCCATATTTTAAACACTTGGTCTAAAGCCAAAGTGATTATTCTATTTGGAGACTCTAGTACCATCAGAAATGTACAACTGTTGGTGTTAGTTTATGAAACATTGACAAAAAATCATTTCTGAATGTCTGGATCCTTACATCCAATTGGAAATTTAATGTGATGAAATCTGAATATCTATTGAAAGCTATAAAGCCCTTCCACGGGGCTTTGCATTTTAGAGACCACACCAGGGATATCTCCGAATTCAGCTGTGTTCTCATGTCTTTAGACCCTTTGAACCCACAAAGGAATATCTTTCTCCCACGATGGTGGGAGTGGGTCTTTGATTGCCAGATCCACAAACCAGACAAGGTCCCTACGAAAGAGAAAAAACCCTGTACAGGAAAGGAGAATTTGCAGAAACTGCCAGCTTATGTGTTTGAAGCAAGCATGGCAGGTGAAAGTTACAATATCTACAATGCCATTTATGCTCTGGCACATTCATTACATGCAATGTATGAGTCCAGAGGGCGACCAGCCATGCTAAGACTTGGAAAGAGGATCTCAAATATCCAGTCATGGCAGGTAATTTCTGTGACTTTTTTTTTAATCCAGTCCATAGATCTTTCAAGAAGAAGTTTCCAATGTGCATTTCTGGAAATAAAATGCACATGGCATCATATCACTGCATATAATTGGCATCAAACCAAATGGAAACTAATTAAAAAACAATTGTCAAGTGAATTTCATATAGTTTTTGTTGAAAAAAGGTAGAAGGGGAAAAAAATCATTGGCCATAGGTTCCATTTAGGGAAGCCCTTTGAAAAAGGTCCTCAAAGATTGAGTTTCATAAAGTGGTCATTCCAGGGAGGTATCATCATCCCAGAATAACATAGAACAAGATTCTGCCAGATGTTTCAACTGTCCTAGTGGGTATACTTTCAGAACCATCTCAGTTTCCTTCTGGATGTAGCCTGGGTGGTGATTATGATGATGGTGATGTTCTTATCCATTCAGTCCTGTCCGACTCTTTGCAATCCTATACACCTGATTCCCTCCACATTTTCTGATCTTGCCCTCCTTTCCAAAAAGATACTCACCTCAGTTCATTTTAATTGTGGCTTAGTTTCTATGGCTTCAGTGGTGGGTTGCTCCCAGTTCAGCCCAATTTGGCAGAACCAGTACTACAGTAGTGGCAGTGGGAGGCTTTGCCCACCCACCCATACATTTCTGTGTGTGCACAGAATCATTGTTCATACACATGAGCGCTTATGGGAGCACGCCAAAACACATAGTGGAAAAATTGTCAACCCAACACTGTATGGCTTGACTTGTGTGAGTCGACCAGTGTATTGAGTTTGCCATTTCTTGCGCTGCAGAGCTGGTTGTATGAACACAATCTCTGTTAACTTTAGCACACTCAATAGGACTTAACGTAGTGTAAAATTCATTTCTGAAATGCATACATATGAGTTTGTCCTGTTCTCTGTGGGAGTTCCTCCCATTATTTCTGGAGAGAATGCCTCCAATGCTCATGTTAACAATAAACACAGCCCTAAGCCTTGACCATTTGCTTCAAAACTGCATTTGGATTCCATAACAATAGCTAAACCGGTGTGATGTAGTGGTTAGAATGCAGGACTGCAGGCTACATCTGCTGACTGCCAGTTGCCTGCAATTTGGGAGATCAAATTTCACCAGGCTCAAGATTGACTCAGCCTTCCATCCTTCTGAGGTGGGTTACATGAGGACCCAGATTGTTCAGGGCAAGAGGCTGGCTCTGTAAGCCACTTAGAGAGGGCTGTATAGCACTGTGAAGTGGTAGATAAGTCTAAGTGCTATTATTAGTGCTAAATGTTAAAAGTTGCCTTTTCACTCTATATTCTTTTAACTACCCACCATTTTAGCTATGAAGGCAGCATAACCACCATTCCTTGGCAGCCTTCACTTTTAAGGATTGGGTGATTTGGTTCATTTTCCAGGGCTTAATCCCCCTTTATTCAACATCTTCCAGCCTTGATACTTCTGAAGCCTTGTAAACTTCAATTTGAGTGAGTTGCTCCTTCATCACACAGTTCTTGGGAGGAAAGAGTTTCTTGTGACCTGATGGCTGTAGCTGGTCTGTATCTCAGGAAGGCTTGTAAGGCTAGAAATGATCAACTACATCTTACTCTACCATTGTAGCTTCAGAGTCATCTTGCTTGTTCCACCAAATGCCTCATCCTTCTTTTAGTTCTCTACTTCAATGCCCTTTCTCTCATGCCCCATTCCCTGTGTCCATCAGTGTTTCATTCACATGGGTTTTTGGCTTTTGTAGTTTTGGAGGTTGTGGGAACTGGAACTTTAGTCCAACAAAGAGAAAGATTAGGGGTGAACTGAATGCAGCTTTCCAAATATTGAGGGGCTGTCACAGAGAAGAGGGGCTCAATTTATCTCCAGAGCATCTGAAGGCAGGACAAGAAATAATAGATGGAAGATTATCAAAGAGAGATCCAGCCTAGAATTAAGGAAAAATTTCATTATAGTGAGAATAAATAGAAGTAAAGAAACATGGAAACCGACAGGAGAAAAAGACATAGCGGTCCATTGACTCTCCCCTTTCTTTCTTTCTTTTTAATCTCTGTATTTGTTTTTATTTTAATTACTATTTTTATAGTTTATTTATTTTTATGTTATTTTTTTCATTTTTGTCAGATGATGGATATGTGATCCCAAGCAAGCTTAATCTCAGTGACATATGATTGACCCACTATCTCCGGTGGAAATTGGTTCCACTCCTATTTATGTGAAATAATACATTGAATTCTTTGTATATAGGTATCATTCTCATAGAACTGCAGTTGAAGAAGCCATAATAAAAATGCCCATTGTGAAAGAGGAGATTTTGAAGTTTTGTGTTACTTCTGATTATTCAGATCTCCACCAAAGAAACTCTTCTAGATTCTCAGATATACACACATCTCCTAAGATGATGGCCACCCCAAGAATGATAGAAACCATGATGCCCCAATTTTTGTCTTCAACAAATTACTCCATTGTCTGAATGTCTGTTTTCTTTCAGCTTCTTCCCTATTTGAGGACTGTCCAGTTCAACAACAGTGCTGGAGATGAAATATACTTCTCAGAAGATGGACTGGGGTCTGCTCGTTATGATCTTCTCAACTGGGTTCTCTTCCCAAATCTATCTTTTGTCCCCATGAAAGTTGGACATATAGACCCTGGGGCTTCCCAAGACCAAGATTTCATCATCAACTCTGATGCAATTGTCTGGGCAATAAAGGTGAGCTGGAAGGTCAAATAAATTCCTTCTAAAGACTCATTCCCTTCTGGGGATTCCAAAAATCCTCCTTACCAGAAAATAGTGGGCAACCATTTGATGAAAAAATTATTTTACATAGAACATGTTTGAAGTCTGATTTGTGACAGATCAAAAATTGTTTTAGATTGTTTGTTTTAGGAAAACTATGTCTCAATTCATAAGTCTTCTTTTGCATGCTGAGTCCCAGTTCCAATCTCCAGTATCCATGGGTGGTTTGGAGTGGCACTGGCCTTAACCCCCCTATGGGTTTTCTTGATTTGTGATGTGCCCTATGTAATCATTTCTTTTGAAGACACTCAGATAATGGAATCAGGAATGAACAAATCAATAAAAGAAGCATATTCAATGTTTGGGCCACCAACAGTATTTGTCTTTTCTCTTTTAGAAGGTGCCTATTGCTAGGTGTGTCATGAAGAGGTGCCATGCAGGAGAGAGGAGAAGAGTTCCAGAGGGTGAGCAGGTCTGTTGCTACCAATGTGTCCTTTGTCCAGAAGGAACCATTTCTAATGAGACAGGTACAACACACTTTAAATGTAGACCTTCCAGGATAAAAAAAAAACAAATGTCAAATGTATTGTCATTGTTTGGTAGATTGACATTCTTCAAACAATTCACGCTTTTCAGCAGAACCTCTAAATTCATGTATCTAAACTGTCTTCATCCCTCCCCCACCCCAGACAGCTTTTCTGCTCCTCAGCAATTTAGTTTATTGTATTTATATGCCGCCCTTTTCCTCCGAAGGGGACTCAGGGTACAGGGTAATTCCAGAGCACAATTCATGGGTTCCCTACAGGACTTTCTAGTCCAACCCTTAAACCAAGGTGGACCTTTTTATTTTTTTTTTTATTTTTTTGAGATTTGCAATTTTTTATTTATTTATTTTTCTTAACACATATTGTATTTCCCCCCTCCCCCCTCCCCCTAAATCCCCACCTCCCTTCCCTCCCCCCGACTTCCCAAAGACCATACGTGGTATAATTTTTGAACAATCACAGTCTGAAATATCTCTACATTGAACTCAGCTTCTTACTGTTACCCAAATTTAAAACTATTTAAAGTATTACTGATACTAAGCATAAGCTATCTGGAGTTTTTTAGTCCCATATTTACTTTTTATGTAATCAATCCACTTTTTCCAGTCTCTTTTGTATCTCTCGTTTGAATGTTCTTTGAGATATGCTGAGATTTTGGCCATTTCGGCTAAGTTCATAACTTTCAAAGTCCATTCTTGAATTATAGGTAAATCTTTCTTCTTCCAATACTGCGCCACCAAGAGTCTTGCTGCCGTTATTAAATACAGGATCAAATTAGTCTCTGCTACTGTAAAATCAATACATATACCCAGTAAAAACAACTGGGGGATAAATTTTATCCTTCTTTTGAAGATGTTTTGCAGGATCCACCATATTTTTATCCAAAATGCCTTAACATTACGACATGTCCACCATATATGAAAATATGTAGCATCACAAGAACCACATCTCCAACATTTAGGTTGAACATTTGGATACATAGAGGCAAGCTTTTTAGGATCTAGGTGCCATCTATAAAACATCTTATAAAAATTTTCTCTCAAGTTTTGTGCTTGTGTAAATTTCACATTTCTTACCCAGATTCTTTCCCATGTTTCAAGCATTATTGGTTCCTCGACATTCTGAGCCCATTTTATCATACAATCCTTAATCAGTTCCGTTTCAGAATCCATCTGTACTAATACATTATATATCCTCTTTATATGCATTGAGCTTTGATCTCTTATTTGTTTAAACAAATTATCCTCAACTTTTACAAAGCCAATTTTTTGATCTGTTTTCCACCTAGCTTGTAGTTGACCATACTGAAACCACGTTTGAACTACCTTCTCTTCTTTAAGTACCTCTAAAGATTTTAGTTCCATCACCCCTCTTTCTGAGATAAGAAGTTGTCTATAGGTGGTTCTATCGAGTTTTTGTTCTACATTCATATTTTCAATTGCATGTCTAGGAATTGCCCACATGGGCACTTTATCATTTAGTTTATATTGATATTTTTTCCAAACCCGCAATAAAGCATTTCTTAAGATGTGATTTTTAAATTTCTTATCCGTTTTTTTGTTAAATAACAGGTAAGCATGCCAACCATATAACAAATCATATCCCTCGATATTCAAAATTCTGCCATTAGTTAGATGAATCCAATCACTAATTGCAGATAATGCCACTGCGTCATAGTATAATTTTAAGTTAGGTAATTTCAATCCTCCTCTTTCACGTGCATCTTGCATTATTTTCATCTTTACCCTCGGCTTCTTTCCTGCCCACACAAATTTGTTGATACCCTTCTGCCATTCTAAAAGATTCGCATCTCTTTTAAGTATTGGTAACATTTGAAAAAGAAATAAAAATTTTGGTAAAATGTTCATTTTTACTGCCGCTATTCTACCCAGCAAGGACAAATGCAGTTTTTCCCACCTTTTCAACTCCAACTGTGTACTATGCCAAAGTGATTCATAATTATACTTATATAATTTCCCATTTGAGATTAAAATATTAACTCCAAGATATTTAACTTTTTTAACTACCTCACATCTTAGCGTCGCCCCCAGTTCTTCCTTCTGTTTGATAGTCATATTTATAGCTATTATTTTGGTTTTTCCTAGATTTATTTTAAATCCCGAGACTTGACCATATTGATTGATCGTATTCAATAATACCCTACTAGTTTCCTGTGGTTGCTCCAATATTATAACCAGATCATCCGCAAATGCACGAACTCTATATTCTTGCTGTCTAATTTTGATCCCTTTTAAACCGCCCAGGCCCCGTATCTTATTCAACAGTATTTCCAAAGTTATAATAAACAATAATGGGGACAGAGGACAGCCCTGTCTTGTACCTTTTTCAATTTGAAAGGAGTCTGTCAGACTTCCATTGACAATGATCTGGGCTGTTTGCTGCTGATATATTGCACCAATTGACCGTAAAAAGCCATCTCCTATCTGCATTTTTTGCAATGTCTTCAGCAGGAATTGCCAATTAACTCGATCAAAGGCTTTCTCCGCATCCAAAAATATGAATGCGGCCGGGATTTGATTGTTCTTTCCCAGGTATTCTAAAGCGTTGATAATTAATCTAACGTTATCCTTCATCTGTCTGCCCTGTATAAAACCAGTTTGATCGGTATGTATCAGTTGCTGAGTTACCCCCATTAGCCTATTTGCTAATATTTTAGTAAAAATTTTATAATCTACATTGAGTAATGAAATAGGTCTGTAATTTTTTGGTTGGGTAAGGTCTTGATCTTCTTTGGGTATCAACGATATGAACGCAGTCTTCCACGAGGGAGGCACTTTCCCTCCCGATTGAATTTTATTGAATAGTTCTCTGAGGGGTTCTACCATTTCTAACTGTAGATATTTATAATAAACAGCTGTTAAACCATCTGTACCTGGTGCTTTCCCTAACTTTAATTGTTTAATTGCCTGCAAAATTTCCCCAGAGGTTATAGGTTGGTTCAGCTTATGCCTATGTTCTTCTCTGACTAGGGGGATTTCCTCTTTATCTAGGTATTTGTCTATATCTCCGTCCTTAATTTTATCCCCTTTATACAACTCTGTAAAAAAATTCCCGAAATACCTTTTGAATCTCTTCCTGTTGAAACACTTCTTTCCCTCTGTAACACAATTTGGATACATTTCGAGCTTTCCTTTTTTTTCTAATCTGATAAGCCAACCACCTACCGGGTTTATTTGCATTGCAGAAAGTATTATGTTTAGCATATAATAAACTAGTAGCTACCTGGTCAGAGATCAGCATATCAAACTGAGATTTTAATATAGCAATTGTTTCCCTAATCTTTGTATCTCCTGGATTCAATGTTAATTCTGACTCTTTCCCTTTAATTTCCTCTTCCAATTCTTTTCGTTTTTGCCCTTGTTTGTATCTATGTATTTTATTTATATTCATTAATACTCCTCTCATATTCGCTTTGCTTGCATCCCATACATATTCCAAAGATGTACCCTTGTTCATATTGAAGACAAAATATTCCGATAGCAATTTTTTACAATCATTAACATACTTTTCATATCTAAATAAATTTTCATTCAACCTCCAGGACCTTCTTGCCTGGGCTACCCTTCCCAATTCCATCCAGACTGGATTATGGTCTGAAAGAACTCTCGCCATAATCTTTGTCTTCTTCACCCTACAAAGTAAATCATTTGTAATTAGTATAAAATCAATCCTTGAAAGAGATTGATGTCTATTGGAAAAAAAGGTAAAGTCATATTCTTCTGCATGCCTCTCGCGCCAAGCGTCTCGCAATTCAAAGTCGTCCAGCATGTCAAAAAAGGGTTTGGGTAACTTAGCTCGAAATTTGGTGTTCGGGCGAGCTGTCTTCTTATCTCTTTTGGTGTCGATCACGCCATTCCAGTCACCCATTAATATACAAGACTCAAAATCCCACTGTACTAATTTAGCATGGAGATTTCTATAAAATCCATCTTGTTGTTGATTAGGAGCATAAATTCCCAAAAGTAACGTCTTTTTCCCTTCTAAGATTAAATCTAATGCTATATATCTTCCAAAGGGATCTGCTTCAATTAGCTCAGCTTTAATGTCTTTTCTTAAATATACTACTATGCCATTTTTCTTTTCCGTGGCTGAGGTCGCAAAATGTTGGCCCAGTTTGGGGTTAAACAAATATTTTTGATCGGTTGATTTGATATGAGTTTCTTGCAAGCAAATTATGTCATTCTTAAACTGTTTAAGATAATGAAATATTTTCTTTCTTTTCTGTGGAGAGTTCAGTCCGTTAACATTCCATGTCAAAATCTTAGTTGTCATTTTTGGTTGCCTGAAGCTTTTTTAGAGCCTCCCACAAGGCCTGTCTCACCTTTGGTTTGGCTCCTCCCACAGCTTCTGAGCTTGTTGCAGTAGCACCTTGGTCAGTGGCCAATGATTGTTGAGATTGTTGCATAGTAGCTTGTTTATCCGTTTGTCTGGTGGTCTTACGGTTGGATCTTTTTTCCTTGACTCCTTGCCCTTCCGGAAGAGGGAGATGATACATTTTATCTAATGGTTGTGTGGTTTGCTGTTTATCTTGTTCGTCTCGTGGTTTTTCACCATATCCCGAAGGTTCAGGGTATCCCATCTTCAGAATCTTATGATAGAAATCACGAGCTTTCCATACAGAGCTGAGACGATATCTTTGTTTGTCCATTGTAACTATAATACCGAATGGGGCATCCCATCTGTACTGTATCTGACGCCTTCTGAGCTCTTCCACCAGAAAAGCATAATCTCTTCTGGCTCTTAGCATCTGAGGCGGTATTTCTTTCAAAACAATCAGGTCCTGTCCACCAATTTGAAGCTTAGTATTGTAGGACTCTTGTAGTATCATATTTCTAGATTCTCTTGTAACAAAGTATATTACCACGTCTCGGGGAAGTTGCCTTTGTTTTGCCGCCCATGAGTTAACACGAAAAATCCTGTCAATCTGCCAATCAGAATTGGATCCCGGTTTTCCCACCAGACGGTCAAAAGCTTCAGAAAACATTTGCTTTAGGTTCTCCTGCTTTTCTTCACGCAGCCCCCTCACTCTTAATGCAAGCTCCATCTGCTTATACTGTATCATAATAATTTGTTTTTCAGCATTATCAATTTTTTGTTCCACCACTTCAGTTTTGGATATCAGGTTAGTTTTAGCTTCATTGAGAGTTTCTAAATTATCTTCCATTCCAGAAATATATTCTGTTATCACATTTACAATTCCCATCATATTATCATTCATTTTAGTGACCCTGGTATCGAATTTGTCATATAGAACTTCCATCTCATTCCCTATTTCATCTTTGAAATCTTTAATCATTTCTAGATTCTGTTCTCTGAATTCTTTAAACATTTCTAAGTTCTGTTCTCTGGATTTTTTGAACATTTCCAGAAAAAATTCTTTTGTTAGTACATCTCCACTAGGGGGCATAGATGGTGGGGGCTGCAACTTTGTGCCAGGTATGGGAGACGTTTTCAGAGGTAATTTAACAGAGGTTGATTTGGATGCCATTATATTTTGGTTTTAATTATTTATTCTAAATTACTAATCCACTGTGCTATGTGGAGAAAAAGAAATTCCTCCCCCCCCCTTTTTTTCCTTCTTTTTTTTTTTTTTTTTTTTTTTACAAGGGGTTTTACGGAGGATTTCAAAAGAGAAAGTCCGTTTGGAATGTTTGGAATGTCTCTGAATCAACAAAGAGTCTTGAAAGCTTTAAGGGAGTAGCTCTAATTAAATTATAAGAGATTATTTCTTTAATTCTGTAGCAGGAAGCCGGAGATAACAAATGCAGAAGCTGTAAACGCCATTTTGAAGACAATTAAACAAAAGAGGTTTTTATAACATTGAAGCTGGTATTTCAGATAGAGAAAGGTTTTAAAGTTCACAAGTTGGTCTTTGCTCGTATTGATTTTTAATAGTCTCTTTTCTAAAGATTGTCCTGAGGGGGAGGGGATCCTGTCTTGTGCTGTGGATAAAAGCTGCGAAGTTCAGGTCGGAGTTGAATGACTCAGCTATGGGTTGATCCTCCCCCTCCGTCCACAGCTCACAAAGAAACAAACTGTGAACTTCAAAGAAGATTCTTACCAGCTGAGATTCCTCACTGCTTTTTTCTTGTCTGAAAAAAGAGTTATCTTCTTGATATTGAGTAGATAACGGTCCTGAATTCTGGGGGCAGCTCTGTTAAGCTGCCGACCGGCAACAGGCCACTCCCCGGAAGTCCAAACCAAGGTGGACCTTGACAGACTTGAACACTGGGCCCTATTTAACAAAATGAAATTTAATGTAGAGAAGTGAAGTTTTATACTTAGGCGAGAAAAAAAAATCAAAAGTACACATACAGACTGGTTGAAACCAAGCTTAATAGCAGTAACTATGAGAGCGACATTGGAGCCTTAGTAGACAACCAGCTAAATATGAGCCAACAGAGTTGTAGCCGCCAGGAGCTGAGCACGGAAATATCATCTTCCGCTAGCTTCGCACCCAGGCGGTTTCCTCCAACTTCTTCCCCATCATGACCACCACCACTACTTACCCGGGGATGGACCCCAGTGGCTGAAGTAGCTCCAGGGTTCTCTGGCTCCCAGGTGGTGGTTCTAATTTCAACATAGGGTTTGATTTGCCAAAAGATCAGCAAGGAGGAAAAAGGAACAAGATGGCATTTTCCATTTTTGGGACTCCAGAAGAAAATCCGCCATCTTTGGCTAAGTCAATAGCCAAGCCCACCGAAGTTGAGGATAATTCTGAGGTAGTTGGATCTGAAAGGAGTTCTTCTGATGCAAGCTCTGGTGACTCTGTAATTCCAAAGGGTGTGGAAAGTGAGGCTCCTGAAAACACAGAAGTAACTACTTCAGGCTCAAGTGAAGAAAAGACCCTACCAGCTGCGCCTCTTCCTAGCCCAGAAGTTCCAGCAGCTGGGAGGAATCCCAACCCAGCACCATCTAGGAGAAATCCACCAGGAGGAAAGTCTAGTCTAGTGCTCGGTTAAGCTCAATTTTCCTTCACTCCTTAATTACTTGGAACTCGTCTCTGTTATCTTTGTTTTTTCCCATGCTTGTGAACTGCACAACTTGAGATTGACTGTACTTCCAAAACTACCATTAAAGGAGCACCTTATGTACTTCAGTTTTTTTTCAGCCAATCTTTTCTCAAACTTCTCGTCTTTTCTCTCTTGAATCTAACAGAAGTGATGTGTAATTTGTTTTCGTAATGGTAGATAGTGGTATTTGCTATACAGCCCATCGCTGACAAAAGATTTCTGAGGTATATAATAATGTCTGAACCTAAGATGTATTAATTCTGAGTGTGCCACGTGGCATTTTTGTCCTAAAATTTGTAGAACAGTCTTGGTTGACTTAGAAAGGTTGGCAACTGGGATTGTACAGGTAGTGGATGAGTGACAAATATACTGTTTCTGTACACAACTTTGCAACATATTTTTCCAAGGTGCCATTTAATAACTGGCAAACAATTGAAGCCCTGAAGAACTATCAAGTTGTAATGCTAGAAATTAACCATTCTCCTTTCAACAAGTGGGATCTTTGATTAATTATAACAGGATGGGATCAGTGCTGAAGATAAACTTAAAGATATGAGATTTTGACTGTTTTTTGAATATCAGGTCCCATTATAAATGATGATAGAATGCATCTTACAAAAATAAATATTAGTTGGATAAAATTTGGGGGACATATTGCCCGCACAAATGATTCCAGTACTATGCATGATCATGCTGGTGCTTAAACAGAAGGTGGAAAAACTCAGCCTTCTAAATGTGTATTGTACCTTGAAAGCTGGATTGTTGCTAAAAAAAATTAAAGATATAGAAATTTTGGAAAAAAAATGAGCCAACAGCGTGCTGCAGCAGGCAAAAATGTCAATGCAATCCTTAATTGCATTAACAGAGGGATGCAATTAAGATCAAGGTACTAATACCACTCTATAAAGCCTTATAGTAAGACCACAACTAGAATACTGCATCCAGTTTTGCTCACCACATTATAAAAGAGATGTTGAGACTCTTGAAAAAGTGCAGAGAAGAGCAACCAGGATGATTAGGGGACTTGAGACTAAAACAAATGAAGTATGGTTACAGGAACTGGGCATGGCTAGTCTAGTGAAGAGAAGGACCGGGGAGACATGATAGAAGTGTTCCAATATTTGAGGGGCTGCCACAGAGAGGAAATGGTCAAGCAATTGTCAAAGGCACCTGAAGGCCAGAAAAGGAATAATGGTATGAAAATCATCAAAGAAAGATTCAATCTAAAAATAAAACGAGTCGATGCAAAATACAAAGCAGAAGACTTGAGTAAAAGAAGTAAAGCAATCTTGTCTCAGGCTAACCTGTCCCCAGGATAATCAATATTGAAGGATGATTTCTCCTTTTTGATATTCCGTGATATTGTAAAGTACTCTTGATTTCAGATGCAGCTTCCTGTGATCCCTGCCCAGAAGACCAATATCCCAACGTGGACAAGGACCACTGCATTGCCAAGAAGATCCACTTCCTTGCCTATCAAGAGCCTCTGGGATATGCTCTATCTTCTCTCACACTTTCTCTCGCCATGATAACATTAGCAGTTCTGGCAATTTTTCTTAAACATCATGATACACCAATTGTCAAGGCCAACAACCAAGATCTCACCTACATCCTCCTGGTCTCCCTTCTGTTATGCTTCCTATGCTCCTTTCTCTTCATTGGGCAATCCCGGACACTCAACTGTCTCTTCCGACAAACTGCCTTTGCCATTCTCTTTTCCCTTGCAGTTTCCTCTATTTTGGCAAAAACTGTCATGGTGGTTCTGGCCTTCATGGCCACTAAGCCAGGGAACAGGACAAGGAAATTCTTAGGAAAACCACTGACCAACTCCATTGTCTTAGCCTGTCCCCTGATTCAAGCAGTTCTTTGTGTCACCTGGTTAGCAACCTCTCCCCCATTTCCCAACTTAGATTTCCACTCCTTAGTAGGAGAGACCATCTTGGAATGTAATGAAGGGTCAGCTTTAATGTTTTATGCTGTCCTCGCCTACCTGGGTTTTTTGGCCCTGGTCAGTTTCACTGTCGCCTTTCTGGCTAGGAAATTGCCTGACAGCTTTAACGAAGCCAAATTCATTACTTTTAGCATGCTTATCTTTTGCAGTGTTTGGATTACCTTCTTCCCCACCTACCTGAGCACCAAAGGGAAGTCCATGGTGGCTGTGGAGATCTTCTCAATTTTGGCCTCTGGGGCTGGTCTCTTGGCTTGCATCTTTTTTCCCAAATGCTACATTATCCTATTCAAGCCAGATCTGAACCAGAGAAAAAATATAATGGGGCACTAGAATCTTTGATTCATATGCAAACTTGTAACTTTTATTTTGCCCTTGGGCCCTTTTTTAATTTGATGTGGTTTCTTAACAATAATGAAATAGGAGAGTGGCTTGTCCTTCCAATGATTGGAAATCATGGAAATATTTAATGGTGCAGTAGTTAAAATGCAGAATTGCAGCTAATTTTGTTGATTCCCAGGGATTCTATCTTCAGCCTCCCAAGGTCAATTCAGCCTTCCTTCATTCCGAGGTCAGTAAAATGAAGACCCAGATTGTTGGGGGTAATTAGCTGACTCTGTAAACTTCCAAAAGAACTGTCATGTGACATATAAGCATAAGTGCTATTGCTATTTTTATTTATAATCAATTTTGTCCAAAGACACATCATTTTAGTTCCTGTTTGAAATTCATTTTATTTGCATTTCAGATTTGGAATGATACAATTTAGAGTATTAAAACATTTCTACTTAGGTCTCAGTATGGTGATGTGATATGCTTAACTAATTAGAATAGCACATTAAACAACCTTTTGGACAGTAGCTGTGACTAACAAGCAAGCACTGAAACACATAACACCAGCCATGATGCTGGAAGGAAATTATGAAATGGAGTCTCACTTACTTTGGTCATATCATGTAGGGAAATTCACTGGAGAAAACAGTTATATTTGGAAGAGTTAGTGGTAAAAGTAAAACAGGCCACCAAAAAATGTCATGGCTGGACACTAAAAAAATTGACAGCAGCTGGGGCATAAAAGAGCTCAAAAATGTAATGCAGGATCAGAAGGTGTGGAGAGATGTGGCCCATAGAATTCCAAGCGTTGTTTCCAACTCAATGGATATGGATCCCTTTTATATATTGGGTAGATCACACCTCAATATTGCATCCAGCCTCAGAGAGAATCCAATACATAAAGTAACAGGGTATAAGATGCAGGCAGGGACAGTATACCAAGTAGTTGGAACAGGAACATAAGCACAGCGTATGGGCTAAACCTTCTAAAACACAGTTGTGATATTCCACACAAAGTTGTGGAGAATAATAGGGCTGAGATCCTCTGGGATTTCCAGATCAAATCAGACAGGCAGGTCCTGGCCAATGAACCAGACATAGAGTTCATGGAGAAGTAGACAGATGTGGGGATAGATGAAGCAGTGTCCAATGGCCAGAAGTTACCTTTAGAAGTTGTGGGAGCTTCATCGGTGGAAGCTTTCAAGAAGAGAATGGACTTCCATCTGTCAAAAATGGTGTAAGGTGTGCTTGGGTGGTGTGTTGGATCCAATGACCTACAAGGTCCCTTCCAACTCTGTTAATCAGTATCTGTAAATGACAGCAAGATCGGGAAGAAGGAGGATAGGACACTGGAAAAGTCCCAGGGCCTAAAGGATGAACTGGAGAAGATCTGGAAAATCAAGGTGAAAGTGGTCCTAGTGATAGGGGTATTTTGGGCAGTGACTCCTAAACTGGTAAAGGAGCTCCAGCAGATCCCAGGAACAACAGTAGAGTTATAGGCCCAGAAGAATGAAGTGCTAGGAACAGCTAAGATACTGTGTCCATCCTTGTCTTAACTGACTCAATGGCAATTGTGGAGGAGAGATCACACCCTGGAGCTTCTTTATGTGTATTTGTATTATTATTATTTTTTTGTATTTTATTGGTCTTGTATGCTGCCCACTCCCAAAGGACTCCGGGCGGCTTACAATAAACAAAGGAAGGGGATAATAGACAAATAGACAAACAACAATTTAAAATAGACAACATTCATAGTTAGAGTGGGGCTGGCTATTTCAACAGCCCCCCAGCCTGCGGGAGCAGCCAGATCTTAGTGGCTTTGCGGAAGGCCGGGAGAGTAGTAAGGGTCCGGATCTCCACGGGGAGCTCGTTCCAGAGGGCTGGAGCTGCAACAGAGAAGGCTCTCCCCCAGGGAGTTGCCAGCCGACATTGGCTGGCAGATGGGATCCAGAGGAGGCCTAGTCTGTGCGATCTGATCGGTCTATGGGAGGTAATTGGCAGGAGGCGGTCTCTCAGGTGCCCAGGTCCGATGCCATGTAGGGCTTTATAAGTAATGACTAGCACCTTGAAGCGAGTCCGGAGACTAATGGGTAGCCAGTGCAGCTCGCAGAGGATAGGTGTAACATGGGTGTACCTGGGTGCACCCACGATCGCTTGCGCGGCTGCATTCTGGACTAGCTGAAGTCTTCGAACACTCTTCAAGGGCAGCCCCATGTAGAGCGCATTACAGTAATCCAGTCTTGAGGTCACAAGGGCGTGAGTGACTGTCTGAAGGGCCTCCCGATCCAGATTGGGTCGCAATTGGTGCACCAGGCGAACCTGGGCAAAGGTCCCACTGGTCACAGCCAACAAATGGTGTTCTAAAGTCAGCTGGGGATCCAGGAGGACTCCCAAATTGCGAACCCTCTCTGAGGGGCATATAATTTCAACCCCCAGCCTGAGAGATGGAATACTTGGCCAATCTTTGGGAGGGAACATCAGTAGCCACTCGGTCGGAGTTGAGAGGCCACCACTTTCTCAACAACCTTCCCAACAAAGGGCAGGTTGGAGACTGGACGATAGTTGCTCAAAATGGCTGGGTCAAGAGATGGTTTCTTCAGGAGGGGTCTCACCACTGCATCCTTTAGGAGGAGCGGGAAAATTCCCTCCCAGAGAGAGGTGTTAACTATCGTCTGGATCCAGCCGCGTGTCACCTCCCTGCTGGTCGAGACCAGCCAGGAGGGGCACGGGTCCAGTATACAGGTGGAGGCACTCACCGCTCTCATGGCCTTGTCCACTTCCTCAGGAGAGACAAGTTGAAAATCAATCCATAAAATATGCTCAAGACCTTCCCCCAGTACCTCGGCTGCTACAGTGCAATTGGAGTCCAGCTCTGTCCGAATCCGAGCGACTTTATCCGTTAAATACTGAACAAATTAATCAGCTCTACCTTGTAAAGGGTCATCCGCATCCCTCCCTTTCAAGAAGGAGCGGGTTATTCTAAACAAGGTGGCTGGGCGCGATTCAGCGGATGCAATAAGGGCGGCAAAATGCGAACATTTCGCCGCCCATATTGCCATGAGATAGGCTCTGATAAAGGCTCTCAGCAGTGCTCGGTCTGACTCAGATTTACTGGCCCTCCAGCGGCGCTCTAGGCATCTCTTTTGGTGCTTCATGTCCCGGAGTTCCTCGGTGAACCAAGGGGTCCTCCTGGATCCACTGCCTCGGAGAGGTCGCAAAGGCGCAATCCGGTTTAGAGCCCCCGCCGCCGCTGTATTCCAGGTGGCGACTAAGGACTCCACCATGAGGTGCCACAGAGGCCAGTGCTGGCCCCTCTCCTATTCCACATCTGCATGAGACCCCAGGGTAACCTCATCCATGTCCATGTGGTGAGGTATACTCAAAATGCTGATGATATCAAATTGAACATTGGTGCTTCTGGTAAATAAAGCAGTGTTGTTCATGTCCTGTCCTGCTATCTGAAGGCTATGAATATCTGCATGGGGAAAAACAGGCTTCTAAGGAACCCCAGCAAGACTGAGTGGCTTTGGGTTGGGGGATCTCTAATTCTAGGACTACATCATCTATGGTGCTGGGTGGTGTTGCATTGCCCCAAAAAGTCCCTGTGAGAGTTTTGTGGTCCTCCTGGACTCACAACTCCTGCTTGAGGATCAAGTGGCAGTTAAGGCTAGAAGGGTCTTTTCACAACTTTTTTTATATGCCAGTTGCACCCATTCTAGGACAAAGGATGCCCTAATCACCTCTCGGTTGGACTATTGCAATGTGTTCCATATGGGCCTTCCCTTGAAGAGTATCCAGAAACTTCAGCTGGTGCAAACTGCATTAGCAAGAGTAGTTATGTTTCTGGTAGGTCTCATTATACCTTTGCTTGCTGAGCTGCATTGGTGGCCTCATCACTCCTGAGCTTCTGAAGTTCCCTCTGAGCTGGTCATGCTAGTAGCCTTGGGGACCCTGATAATTTCAATTCTTTTTTAATAAATGTTGTATAAAGGTTTTAAGCAATGATTGTCTTCTTTATTAATAATTTTACTGGACTGTTGTATGCTGCTCAGAATCACTTTGCATGAGATATAAACTTCATCAATCCATCCATTCCATCCTCTGTCTTGTGGATATAACTAAACCTCTTATTCCACCTAAATGTTGGCATGATTGCTCACCCTTACTAGGGTACAGCTGACTGCCACCCTGCCCCATCAGCACCCATTCTGTCTGAGCATACTATGATGCAGATCAAACTCCATCTTCTATGCAGATGTTCACTTTCAGATAGGGCAACAAGTTTACTTCACTTTGATTCTCAAGTCCATCTGCTCTGTGGATTAGCTACAGGGGACACAAACATGTTTTTTCTTATCTGATGTACAAACAACATCTATTGCTCAGTGGGTAGGATAATGGCTTTTCCTTGCAATTATCAGAAGAACAGTAATTCGTATTGTATCCCCTGTGGATTTCAATCCAGAAAAAATTTCCAAGGTTAATTCTGCTTTCGAATATATGTTCTACATTCTCACACTGCTGGGAGACCTTACCTTGTCTATCATAGAGCTAACTCCAGGGTTTGGTGAGACTCAGCTGGCCTTCGTATCAAAGCACAAAGACAGGTAAGAGAAAGCATGGTTGATACAGTATTTTATTGATTGATTAGTCTTGCAACCTTATCATTAAAATAGTATAAAATACAGCACATAGTTTAATTTCAGAATATGACAGATAAGAAGAAATAAAGTGACATAATACAAATGCGTTACTACAAAGAGACAGCAGATAAATTTGTCCTGGGGCCATCTAGAAGGCACCAAAGCTGTCTATTGTGTTAAAACTCTGCTGAGATTTCAAGTGCTCCCTGCAATTCAGCTTCTGCACAAACCTTGATTTTTGATCTAGGAGGGAAGGTGAGAAGAATGACTGGGCTGCCTCTCCTGCTGCTGCTCCTCCTCTGGCTCCTTCGCTCAATTGCTGCTAAGGAGATTCAAACCGTATGTGCATCCCAAAAATTGTTTAACTTTCGATATCCATGGGAATTTTACAGGCCTGGTGATCTGATTATTGGAGGGAATTTGGCCCTGCTCACTTCTTTGATGTCCAGAATCCCAGATTTTCAAAAGGACCCATTCCATCTAGGTAATAAAGTCACGTAAGTTTCATCTGAAGGGGAAAGATGTAGGTGATTATTTTCTTTCCTTTGGATTCAGGGCCTCTTTTAAGAAATACTCATTCTGGGGATCTTCAGATCTTAGTCCTTGTCTCAATAAAGAGGCAAATTCAAGAAATAGGCTAGGAATCAGCAGAGCTCATGAATAATGGCCCTTAGTGAGTCTGTGTTTTGACCCTCACTGGAGTCTTTTGCTCAGACCTGAAGAAGCTGCTCCGGGAGAGGGAAAAAATGATTAGGGATGAAGAAGAGCAACTGGGGAGGATTTCAGACCAAGTGAAGGAAGGAGGGAGAACAAAGGGGGGGTAAAATGATCTGAGATAAGGAAGACCTAGATTTTCTCTTTACCCAGAAATCCACCCAAGTTGAGTCAAGGAACATCCTTAAACAACCGCCACCACCACCCCAAAAAACCCAATTAAACTTGTGACTTTCTGTTCCAAGGACATCCAACAAAGGTAATTCCAACTTCAACAGAACACAGAATACAATGATCCCCAATATTTTTCTCATTACAGACTCACACCCCCAAACTACCAGTACCATCTTCTCACCTTCCCTCCTAGATCAAAAACCAAGGTTTGTGCAGAAGCACAAACCATCCTTAGATCCAGCCATTCTAAACAACTTTCGTCCTGTCTCCAACCTCCCCTTATCGGGAAGGTTGTTGAGAAGGTGGTGGCCTTCCAGCTTCAACGGGCCTTGGAGGAAGCTAGTTATCTTGACCCCTTCCAGTCCGGCTTCAGACCTGGTTACAGCACAGAAACCGCTTTGGTCGCATTGACCGATGATCTCTGGAGGGCCAGAGATGGAGGCTATGCGTCCATCTTGGTTCTCCTTGACCTCTCAGCGGCTTTCGATACCATCGACCATGGTATCCTTCTGCGACGTCTGCGGGAGGTGGGAGTGGGAGGCACTGTTTTACGGTGGTTCTCCTCCTACCTCTCGGACAGGTCGCAGTCGGTGTTGGTCGGGGGGCAGAGATCGTCCCTGAGGCCCCTAACATGTGGGGTGCCGCAGGGTTCGGTCTTATCCCCCCTACTATTTAACATATACATGAAACCGCTGGGCGAGATCATTCGGAGGCACGGGATAAAATACCACCAATATGCGGACGATACGCAACTGTATCTGTCCGCCCCGTGCCAACTCAATGAAGCGGCGGACGTGATGAACCAGGGTCTGGAGGCCGTTAGGAACTGGATGAATGCTAACAAACTGGTACTCAACCCGGACAAGACCGAGTGGCTGTTGTGCTTCCCTCCCAATAATTTGGCTAATACACCAACGCTTAGGCTGGGGGGTCAAATTTTATACCCCTCAGATAGGGTCCGCAACTTAGGAGTCCTCCTGGACCCACAGCTGACTTTTGACCACCAGCTGTCAGCTGTGACCAGGGGGGCATTTGCCCAGGTTCGCCTGGTCCGCCAGTTGCGGCCCTACCTAGACCGGGAGGCTCTCACAACAGTCACTCGAGCCCTTGTGATCTCTAGGCTGGAATACTGCAATGGGCTCTACATGGGGTTGCCCTTGAAGTGCATCCGGCGGCTACAGCTAGTCCAGAATGCAGCCGCGCGAGTGATAGTGGGCGCACCGCGGTTCGCCCACGTTACACCCGTCCTCCGCGAGCTGCACTGGCTACCTGTTGGTCTCCGGGTGCGCTTCAGGGTACTGATGACCATCTTTAAAGCACTCCATGGTAGTGGATCTGGGTACTTGAGAGACCGCCTTCTGCCGATTACCTCCCTAAATCGACCAATTAGATCGCACAGACTGGGCCTCCTCCGAATTCCATCTGCCAGTCAATGCCGACTGGCAACCACACGGAGGAGAGCCTTTTCTGTTGCAGCTCCGACCCTGTGGAACGACCTCCCCGTTGAGATCCGTACCCTCACCACTATCCAGACCTTCCGCGCAGCCCTCAAGATCTGGCTCTCCCAGCAGGCCTGGGGATAGGTTCCCAATTTACCCGCCCGAGTGTTTGATTGCTGAATGAAAGTTGTGTTTTTTTACTATTTTTTCTTTGTTCACATACTGTTCTGTTTTTGACACTGCACCCCCCTCCCTTGTGGTTGTAAGCCGCCCTGAGTCCCCTCAGGGAAAAGGGCGGCATATAAATCCCAATAAAACTCTAAAAACTCTAAAAACTCTTCCTAGCCTTGGTGTTTACTGTCATGGAGGTGAACAAGGATCTGGATCTCCTGCCTAACATCACCCTTGGCTTCCACGTCCATGAGAATAGCAAGTTTCACAGGCACATTTCCTTACAAAGCCTCTCCCTGCTCTCCACACTAGGCCGAATGGTTCCAGGTTATAAATGTGACATGCAGGACACCCTTCTCTCCGTCATTGGAGGTGAAAACCCCAAATCCTCAGGGCAGATGGCCTCCATCTTCAGCATCTTCAAGATCCCACAGGTAAGGGGGATACAATATTGAGTAGACAAACAAACAAAAGCCAAGTGTGAAAGCAACATTTTGTGGGGGGGGGGGATAGCAGGGAAATATGATTGAAATAATCCATCCTGTATTTGAATTGATTTCTGGATTTTATATATGAGGATACATTTTTATATAACCACAAAGAGATATTGATATAATTCTGAAAGAAGAACTACTTCCTAACTTTCATAGAAGTTGATCATCTTTCTGCCCCTTTCAATGCAGTTTATTCTCTATATCAGGTAGATGTTTGGTTCCTTTGACTTCTGATCTACCACAACCAGTCAAAACCGGAAACTGGCGGCTCTTCCTAAGAAGGGAGGAAGATGAAACCTGCCACTTGAAGTGGATAAACTTGACTGGTGGGACAATAAATAACACAATGGGGACCCTTAAAATCAGCATTAAAATGTCCTTTGTCTCTTAAAGAGGATTCTCACTTTCTCCAGCTAGGTGTTGGCTTTGAATTCTCACAGGGAGACAGAAGACTTTATCCGTCCTTCTTCCAGATTAATCCCAGGGAATTTCCTCAGTACGTGGGTATAGCCCAGCTGCTCATGTATTTCCAGTGGAACTGGATTGGGCTGGTGGCCCCTGAAAATGACAGTGGAGAACATTTCATCTCCTCTCTGGTGCCAATGCTGAAGGAGAAGGAGATCTGCCTGGCCTTCACTGAAATTATGAAATCTGGTTTTACTGCTACTTCAGATTCAAAATTATTTCAGATTTTTAACACGTGGTCTATAGGTGAAGTGATTGTTTTGTTTGCAGATTCCAATACTATTACAAATGTACAGGCGCTTATATTTACTTATGAAACCGAGAGAAATGCATCATTTCTGAAAGTCTGGATCTTTACATCCAGTTGGAAATTTAATGTGTTGAAACCTCAATACTTATTGAAAAGTATAAAGCCCTTCCACGGAGCTTTGCATTTTAGGGATCACACCAGGGATGTCTCAGAATTCAGCCGTTTTCTCCTGTCTTTAGACCCTTTGAACCCACAAAGGGACATTTTTCTCCCAAAGTGGTGGGAATTTGTCTTTGGCTGCAAGATCTACAAACCAGGCAGGATCCCTCCAAAGGGGAGAAAACCATGTACAGGAAAGGAGGATTTACGGTATCTGCCATCTTATGTGTTTGAAACAAGCATGACAGGGGAAGGTTACAACATCTACAATGCCATTTATGCTGTGGCACACGCGTTACATGCCATGCATGGATCCAGAGGGCAACCAGCCAAGATGAGGATTGGAAAGAGGATCTCAAATGTCCAGTCATGGCAGGTAATTTCTGCAATCATCATCATCATCTTTAAATAGGAAACTCACAATGTGTATTTCTTTCATCAAATATATGCATGGCATCATACTACTGCATCAAACAAGACTGAAACAGTATTTAAGCAGAAAACAACAGTAAAGTGAATTAAACAAAATATTTTGTTGAGAGAGGTGGAGGGGAGAAGAGAAATAATCCAAGCCAGTTGCCCATGAGGTTCATGTAGGAAAGACCTTCCTAAAAGTTCTTCAAAGGTCTTCAAGGTTTGCCTGAGTTTCATAAAGTGGACATTCCAGGGAGGAAGCACCATCCAGGAGTAAGAGAGAACATAGAACAAGATGGCAATTTTGCCAGATGCTTCAACAGTCCTAGTGGGCACATTTGCAGAACCACCTCAGTTTCCTTATGGATGTACCCTTGATGATGATGATGTTATCCATCATGCCTGACTTTTGGTGATTCTGTGGTCCAGATTTCTCCTCATTTTCCAATCTTGCACTACTTTTTTAAAAGATACTAAACTCAGTTGATTTTAACCTTGGTTTGTGTTCCTATGGCTTAGCATGCTGTGTGACCTTCCTCCTGTCTTTAGTTTGCAACGTGTTGTACTGAACAGCTTGTTGTGTCCAAGCAACCTTTGTCAAATTTACCACACAGAACTGGACTCAACCTAGTCTGAAATTCATCAGATGTTTTTATTTCTGCCTCAAAGGCTAAAGAACGGATCTCTTTGGCCAGTGAAGCCACAAATCAGGGCAGGCACTGAGTGGAAAATAAATCCTTAGAGGAGTGAAGGGACTATTAGTAAAACAGAAACAAAGAAGGAATGTTTGCTAATTGGCATATTACAAGGAACTTTTACTTTTATGAAACTTTTACAAAAGTAAAAAATAAATAAAAATAAAAAGCTTATTTCAACATTTAAAAAAGAAGGAATAGTCAAGGAAACAATTGATCCATTAATGGAAGAAAATGGCAAGAAGGGAAAAAGCAAGCACACAATTTGGCATTAAAGGTTAATGGGCCTCTTCTGGACAGTAGAATAACAAACTGGGGCAGGAAATTCCTTCACATGGCCCCACTTGGTCATATCTTGTTCCCACATTCTGCTTTCCTTGACTTCCAACTAGAGAAAGTCACTGGGAATCTACACCGATGTGGTAGAAATGATTTAATCATCCATAAAATGCATTACTCATTTTCAAGATTTTGGGCCAAAGTCAACATTTAAAAAGAGCCTAGTATCACAGAAGCAAGGTCATACAAGGAATTTTGAATTTGACATATTTGTATGTAGACACCATTCTGTTAAAAACTGCAGCTGAAGTAGCTGTAATGGCCAATTCAAAAGAGAAACTTTTGTAGGGGAAGTAGGTAAAAAAATGATGTTATTCTAGATTGCTCAGATCTTCAACAAGGAAACTCTTCTAGATTCTCAGATAGATATGAATCCCCTAATATGAGGGCCATCACACAATGATAGAAACCAGTTATTCCAATTTCTTTTCATTCAGCTTCTTCCCTATTTGAGGAAGGTCAACTTCAACAACAGTGCTGGTGATGAAATCTCCTTCTCAGAAAGTGGACTTGGATCTGCTCGTTATGACCTTCTCAACTGGGTTTTCTTCCCCAATCTATCTTTTGTCCACAGAAAAGATGGACAGATAGAACCTGAGGCTCCCCCAGGCCAGAATTTCAACATTAACTCTGATGCAATTGTCTGGATAAAAAGGGTGAGCTGGAAGTTAAAATAAATGCAGCAAAAGAGTCATTCTCTTCTGGGGATTCAAAACATCTCCATTACTGGAGAACAGGTTACTGAATCAAAACTTTGGCAACCATTTGATGACAAAACTACTTTGCATGTAACATATTTGAGGTCTGATTTGTGACAGATCCAAAAGGGTTGAGATTAGGAAGAAATTCTACTTTATACCCAGGATGCAGATGGAGCAGCCAATAGTGGTTTCCATGGACCATTCCCATTCAGTTGGATCTCCATCAGTGTTTGCTTCAGAAAAGCTGTAGCTCAATTCATGACCCTTCTATTGCATGTCAAGCCCCAGTTACAATCTCCAGCATCCATTGGTGGTCTGGAAAGGAATGGGCCTTAATCTCCCTGTGCCTTTTCCAAGTTTCTGCTAGAGCCCAGTTAACCATTTCTTTTGAAGACATTTTGATAATGGAAACAGAAATGTACAAATGAATCAGTGAAGCATGTTTGTTGCTTTTACCATCTCAAGTATCTCTTTATTCTCTTTTAGAAAGTGCCTGTTGGCCGGTGTGCCATGAAGAGGTGCCATGCAGGAGAGAAGAGGAGTGTTCCAGAGGGAGAGCAGGTCTGCTGCTATCGATGCGACCCTTGTCCAGAAGGGACCATTTCTAATCAGACAGGTAGAACAAACTTTTAATCTCGATCTTCTGTGATCCAGGAAACCACTCAGTAGAAGCCAATATCAATTTTGTTGTTATTTTTCGTAAATTGACATTCTTCAACATATTCATGTTTTTCAGCAGAAATTCTGATTTCATGGATCTAAACTGCCTGCCCACCTCCCACCCCAGGCCACCTGTGTCAGGGTTGTCCTGAGGTTGTCCTGAGGAGACAACCTGTCCTGCTGCTCAGCAATTTAACTCAAGGTAGTTTGGGACACAATTCATGTGTTGAGGAGTCCTTAGTGCTCTTCATGTGTTACCTCCTTGACTTTCTACTCCTTCTCTTACAACCCATTGGGAAATCCCACTACAAATCTTTTCATGGAGGAGTGTGAGATTCAATATTTCTTATCTAGAGTATGATTTTTCAGTCCCAGATAATTTATAGACCTGTTGGGGAATGAGAAGTTCTATCCAGCTATATCTGTGTATTCTCCTCTGCAACAAAATCCTGAAAGTGTAATTGCAAAACAGAAAGCAGAGAATTTGAGCCAAAGAGGTGAAAACATCATTGCCTCTAGCTAACCTGTCATCAGGGTCATCAGTAAAGGATGATTAACCCTTTTTGATCCATCATGAAATACAAAATGACTCTTGATTTCAGATGCAGCTCACTGTGACCCCTGTCCAGAAGACCAGTATCCCAACAAGGACAAGGACCACTGCATTGCCAAGATGCTCCACTTCCTCTCCTATCAAGAGACTCTGGGATACATCTTAGTTTCTCTTGCTCTTTTTCTCTCTGTGACCACATCTGCAATACTGGTGGTTTTCCATAAACATCATGACACACCAATTGTCAAGGCCAACAACCGAGATCTCACCTACATCCTCCTAGTCTCACTCCTGCTCTGCTTCCTCTGCTCCTTCCTTTTCATTGGGCGACCTCGGATGCTCACCTGTCTCTTCCGACAAACAGCCTTTGCCATTCTGTTTTCCCTTGCGGTTTCCTCTGTCTTGGCAAAAACTGTCATGGTGGTTCTGGCCTTCATGGCCACCAAGCCAGGAAACAGGGCTAGGAAATTCTTAGGAAAACCACTGACCAACTCCATTGTATTAGGCTGTCCCCTGATCCAGGCAATTCTTTGTGCCACCTGGCTGATAACCACTCCCCCATTTCCCAATTTTGATTTCCACTCCTTGACTGGAGAGGCCATCTTGGAATGTAATGAAGGCTCAGCTTTAATGTTTTACGCTGTCCTTGCGTACCTGGGTGTTCTGGCCCTTGTGAGTTTCACTGTGGCCTTTCTGGCTAGGAACTTGCTTGACAGCTTTAACGAAGCCAAGTTCATTACTTTCAGCATGCTGGTCTTCTGCAGTGTTTGGATCACCTTCATCCCCACTTATCTGAGCACCAAAGGGAAGTCCATGGTGGCCGTGGAGATCCTCTCCATCTTGGCATCTGGGGCTGGTCTCTTGGCTTGCATCTTTTTCCCCAAATGTTATATTATTCTACTGAGACCCGATCTAAATTGTAGAGAAAACATAATGAGACCCAAGAATCTCTGACTAATGTAGTTTTTGAGAACTTTTATTTGATTTTTGGACTCTTTTATTTTATCAGCTTTCTTTAAAATATGAAATGAGGAAAGGATTTTTCCATGAAATAATCAGATGATGCAAACCATTACAAAGTACCTGTTAATCTGAAACAGCCACTTCCCTTTTATTTTTTTTTATTTTCTCTTCTGAGTCAATCTCCTTGAGTTGATCATCTTGGAAATAAATCTGGATGTTAAAGATGTAAATATTCCTTTCCAAAATGATGGATTTATTTGAATCAAAAGTGTCTAAGAAAATATGTTGGGGTGGATTTATTATCATTATTTTTAAGCACGTTTGTTTCCATAGTTCACTGAAAGTTTTCTGAATTTCTTATTAATTTTTTCATTCAACTGATTACTAGTTCTTTTAAAATAAATTATAGAATTCAAATAATCCACATTGTTTTTCTCTTTATTAATTGAAAAATACTTTATGAAGATGTAAGATAGTAACAATAGTAGATATTAAAAGTATATATTAACAATATTTTTCTGTCCCTGCTAATTGTTACTACTTTTTATGGTTTATTGATGAAGAAGGAAGGATGAAGAGATGAATGGAAGAAAGGAAAGAAGCATGGATGAGAATAAATATTTTCTCAGAAGTCAAAATAAATGTTTCCTAGATTTGAAATACATACTTGTTGAATATATTTGCAAATTAATATATCAAATACCAAAACAGTTGTATTTGGCAGAGGAATTGAGCGAACCAATGGTGGGATTCAATTTGTTTTACTAGCAGTTCTGTGGGTGTGGCTTGGTGGGCATGGCTTGGTGGGTGTGGCAGGAGAAGGATACTGCAAAATCTCCATTTCCATCCCACTCCAGGGCAAAGATAATGTCAAATCTCCATTTCCACCCAACTCCAGGGGAAGGATACTGTAAAATCTCCATTCCCTCCCCATCCCAGGAGAAGGATACTGTAAAATGTCCATTCCAACACCACCCCAGAGGAAGAATAGTGTAAAATATCCATTTCCACCCAATTCCAGGGGAAGGATACCGTAAAATCCCCATTCCCTCCCCACTCCACTAACCTGCTTTCCAGCTCCATTCTCTGGTGCAAGGCAACATAAGAGGACCCAGCCAATCAGCTGGGACTCAAATCAGCTGGGACCCGGGAGGCAGAGGATAGATGGGGGCAGGGCAAACCAGAGGTGGTATTTGTTGATTCTCCAAACTACTCAAATTTTTCACTATTTGTTTGCCAGAAGCGGTCAGAACTGGCTGAATACCACCTCTGGAGCGAACTATTCAGACGAAGCCCTTGCCAGAGTGTTGCAGAACCTTAGTTCCCATTTGCCATCTGGAAAAAAAAAGGTCATGGATGGGGGGAAGTGAGGGGAGCCTCCCAAAAGAACCTGAAAGAAGGAAGGGCAATTATTTTGTGCTGTACAGATTTGGTGGAAACTATGGTGGCCTGAAGGAAGGGAAAGGTATGAAGAGCTATGCTGAGTTTAGCCGTATTTCCCATAAAACTAATGAAATTGAGAGCAAGGATTTTTTTTTGCCAGGGCAACCTGGTCTACCCAATTATGGGGTGGAGTGTACTGCTTCCATTTTCATTTTTGCCTTTCAGCCCCAATCTAGGATCTTTCTCAGGCAGTCGATTTTGGGACAAACCATTTTTGTGTTGAATTTATGTTTTACCGACAAAGATATAAAGGGAAACTAATACAGATCTATTTCAAGCTATTTAGCTCTCCCCTTGGGATTGGCTGGAAGTTGAACTGGACATTGGGAGCGGCCTCGGGGAAAGCAGCTTAACCTAACGCTTTGGCGTGGGAAATTCAGATCCTGCCTACACTCTCTCTGCTATCACTGTCCTCCAATAAAAGTTCCTTTTGAAATGCTTTTCATTTCAAGAGTTCTGCTTTTCTGAGAAAGACGGTGAGGCAGGACCTTACACAATATCAGAGAGCACAAGAACCTCTCACTTCAACCCTGAGCCAACATAACATACAGTTTGGCTAGTCTAGAGAAAAGAAGGACTAGGGGGGGGACTTGATAGCAATATTCCTATATTTGAGGGGCTGCCACAAAGTAGAGGGGGAGAACTTATTCACCTTTTCATCATATGTGGTGATTATATACAAAAGCCAAGGATTTCTGGCATCAGATAAAGACATGGTTGGAAGAGATGTTAGATCAAAAGATAGATTTAAAACCAGAACTACTCCTATTAGCAATAATAAAAGAAAAATATAGTAAAGAAGCGAACATATTTAATGCTGCATGTGATAACCGCAGCAAGATTAGTATATGCGCAAAATTAGAAAATCAGAGATGTCCCCACCGAAGAAGAGATAATAAAGAAAATTTTAGATTTGTGCAGAAACGGACAGACTGACACTAGAAATCAAAAATAGAGACGAGACAGAATATTATGAAATCTGGAACAAAATGGATCAATGGTTGGAAATGAGGAAGAGGAGTCAGAACAGAACATTTGGGAGGATTGTAATATTGGAGCTGGATCATCCATAGATACCTATATAAAGGAGGATAAGGGATGTGTTAATAAGATTAATGTAGCTATGTACGATAAGTAGAAACTGTACTTGTTGTTATGCTAAAATATGTATGGAAATGACAAAGCCTGAAAGATCGCTCTATGTCCAATGCTTGTAATGTTTATTCAATTTTTTTAAAAAAAAGTGTTAGGAGGGAGTGGGGTTTGCAGTGGAGGAGGAGGAGGGAATGGTGGGGAGAAGGAGGAGGAAGAGGAGGAGAATTGGGGGTCCTTGGTGATCTCTGAGCTTGCTTGTGGTCTTTTAGACCCTTCTTTATCCATACTAGGTAACATCATCAGTGCTAGTAAGAAACAAGCAAGCTCAGAGAGCACCAAGGACCCCTCATGTCAACCCTGAGCTACAAATATTCTTCATTATTAGGATTTACATGCATCCGGTCATTAGCACTGGACAGAGAGGACCATTGGATAGAAAGAGGGGTCAATATGGCCATCTTTATTAAAATTGACCAGCCCTCTGTCAACAGCCGGGAAGGGATTCAACCCTTCCTGTCTACCAGACAGTCCCTTTAGCAATCTTCAAGAAGGTTCCGCACCCATTTGTTCTCTGACTTAGGCGACCCTCAGGGCACAGATAATAACTCTAATTAGGTTAATGAATTAAGAAGTTCTGTAAACAGGGAACACTCTGTCCTTTCTATCTCTATTAAGAGCTTGTTTGGCAGAGGTTCAAAAAAGAAACTTGGGTGTGAAAGTTGTTTAAAGGAGAAGAAGGAGCTGGGTGCGGAATATTTCTCACTGGCTCAAGGTAAACTCAGCCTTCCAAGGTAGGTAAAAGGAGTACTGTGATTGTTGGGGATAAGATGCGGACTTTGTAAACCACTTAGATATGGCTGCCTGACCTGTTCTCTCTAGCACTGATGATGTTACCTAGCTGGGTAATGAAACGTCTGCAAGCTCAGAGAGCACCAAGGACCCCCACACTCCTCTTCTTCCTACTCCTTCCCCTCCACTCTGCAAATCTTACTCCCTTCTGGCACTGATGATCTTATCAAGTTGGGTAATGAAACGTCTGCAAGAAAACAAGTTCAGAGAGCACCACGTACTTCTCCTTTCAACCCTGAGCTACAAATATTCTCTTTTATTAGTACAGTTCTCAGACCTCGGAAGGATGGAAGGCTGAGTCAATCTTCAGTCGGTCAGGATCGAACTCCTGGCAGTGAGCAGTGAGTTAGCCCTGCAGTACTGCCTTCTAAGCACTGCCCCACCACGGCAGTGAAGGTGTAGAGAATGCAGCAAGCAAAAACGGCACCTCTCGAGCCCCCAGTGAGGCTCTCAGCGACCTTGCATATTTTTTCTTTGGGGTGCCAGGTCCACAACTTCAATCAGAATAGAGTTGGAAGGGACCTTGGAGGTCCTCTAGTCCAACCCCCTGCTCAGGCAGGAAACCCTACACCTTTCCAGACAAATGACTGTCTAGCAGTCTCTTCTTAAAAGCCTCCACAACTTCTGGTGGCAAGCTGTTCCGCTGGTTAATTGTCCTCAATGTTAAAAAGTTTCTCCTTAATTCCAGTTTGCTCCTTTCCTTGATTAGTTTCCATCCATTGTTTCTTTTTTAAAAAAAATATTTTTATTTTCAAAACAAACATACTTCTTTACATACTGTAGAAAGTGTATCAGTTGGTTACAAAAAGCTTTTGTGCATCCCTTCCACCATCATCAAATATAGTTCATATTAACTCTAATATCTTAACTCGGATATTTATTATATTACCATCATCATACCTCCACTTTTATTTGACTATGATTATTTAAACGTCCTTCATCATAAAATATACCAAGATTTAATACATAACCACATACTGGCATTTCATTTACTTATTTATAAAATCCTCCATTAACATTAAATCCTCCTATCCTATTCTAGCTAAACATCCATAATATTTAACACCAAAATTTTCTAATCCTCCTTTCCAAATCCCTGTTTACCATTTACATCCAATTCCCTTATATTATACCCATACATGTATATAATTTATAATCATTATCCTTTCTTTATTTAACTATATCCTATATCATAACATTTCCCCCCTAATAATTAAAACTTAGCTGTGTCTAATTTTGTTCCTTTTTTATTGTTAGTATTATTAATAACCTTTATATATAGTCCAAAAGGATTTCTAGCATTCCCTTCACGGGTAACATTCAATATTCATATCCAATTATTACTTATCATAACACTACACATTGTATACATTACATCCATCCATTGTTTCTTGTCCTGCCTTCTGGAGCTGGGAAAATAAGGTGTCCCCCTGTACTGTGTGGCAACCCCTCAAATATTAAAATATTGCTATCATCCCCCCCACCTTAATCCTTCCTTTCTCTACACTCCCCAAACCTAAATCCTGCAACCGTTTTTCTATGTTTTAGTCTCCAGGCCTTTGATCATCTTAGTTGCTCTTCTGTGCACTGTTTCCAAAGTCTCAACATCTTCTTGGTAATGTGATGCCCAAAACTGGGTGCAGGATTCCAGGTGTGGCCTTACTAAGGTTCAGGGTGGATTTGATTTAAATCAAGTCAATTTACATCATTTACAATCACTAGCATAATTACAATCACTAGTAAGGAGGCTTTATTTAAAACAACTCAATTTAAATCCTAATTTTTAAAGAACAACTGTTATCTCTTTCCTCCTCTGATCCGCTGTTGACTCACTGATAGTCCCAATATTGCAGAATATGCAGCCTCAAGTTACATAACTAAGCTCCACTCCATGCTGAATAAATTAAAGTATTAATGTATTTTCAATGGAAAATTATTCTTAGATATATTTTTACTCCAAAAGCATTTCATTGAAATAAATTTGAAAACTAAATTTAAAAAAAATCCAATTTAAATTTTTAAAAAATCCATTTTTAAAAAATCATCAATTTCTATCCAGGCTGCTAAAGCTTATAAAGAGCTACTAAGACTTCATGTGATTTTGATTCTATGCCTCTGTTTATACAACCCAGGATTGCGTTAGCTTTTTCGGCTGCTGCTGCTCAGGGCTGGCTCATATTTAACCTATCGTCCAGTAGGCCTCCATCATACTCTCAAGTTGAGGCTGGGCTGACCTTGGGTGTTGATGGTGGATCTTAAAAGGCTTTGCGACTTTTCTCACCTCATTTGTTAATCCCAGTCTTTCTCGGTGTGGTTTGACTTTTCGTTTTACTACAGCCTGCAGATCCTGTGCATATTCGGCTGTGGGCATGATGACATCAGCGTAATACTGGTGGTTGATGCTTGTTCCTAAATCCAGGCTCACATTCTTACAGTATATATTAATTGCCTCAATTAATTCCGCGGCATAGAAGTTGAATAAATACAGGGAGGAGATGTACTCTTGTGGTTTTCCTTTGCTAGCCCTGGGGCCAGCCTGTTCTGTACATTGTGTACTTTGCAATGTGTTAAAGAGGATTTTTGCATGCAGAAAATGAGGTCTTCTGAGATCTTATCTGTCTTAGCGCATTCCAAAATTGGATGCCATTCAAAATCAACAACAAAGGTCTGTGTTGGTGGTTGGTGACTCACTAGTCAAAGGACCAGAGTCAACAATTTGCAGACCAGGCAGCTGCTTAAGAGAAGTGTATTGTCTCCTGGGTGTGAAGGTAAAGATGTGACAGAAAGGCTCACTAAAACAGTCAAGCCGACCTATGGTTATCCTTTTCTCTTCCTCCATGCAAGGAACCTGTCAGAGCTCTCTGCTACGACCTGCCGTCTTGGGTGGCCCAGCATGGCACAGCTCGTAGCTTCATTGAGCTACACAAGCCCCATTGCCATGACAAGGCAGTAATCCATGAAGGGGAACGGCCGTATATATAAAAAGTTATATGCTGGAGCACGACACTCCCTGCCTGTTAGCAACCGATTCCACTCTTGAGTTCTGAGATGGTAGCATTGGATGAGCTGCCACTGCTTTTTTGCTGAAGTGATGAATTACTGCTGTTGGTCTGCAGGGGCCTCTCTTAGTGACGCAGGATAAGTGGCAGTCGGGCTGGGCGTTGATGGTGCCATTCTTCTATTCTGACTTCTGGCCCAACTCATCCCCATCCTTGTCCTCACTGCCTTAACCATCTGTAGGAGAGAAGCAGAGACCTCCCCTCCCTTCAATAGCTATAGCACTTAGACTTATATACCACTTCACAGTGCTTTACAGCCCTCTCTAAGTGGTTTACAGAATCAGCCTGTCGCCCCAACAATCTGGGTCCTCATTTTACCCAGCTCGGAAGGATGCAAGGCTGAGTCCACAACAGCGAGGATGAAGAGAGACCCCTAATCGGGAAGAGAAAGGAAGCTCAGCCAGGGACAGTGAAGCCCCCTCCAGCTTGTGGTCGCTTCTGCTCGGGCTGGTTGGGCGAACACAGGGCGGGGATCTCCCCTCCCCTCCATCAATGCCACCGAGGAAGGACGCAGAGCGCTTACTCCTACCTCTCCTTCCGGCGCCCGGACTGATGCTCTCCAAGGTCCCCAAATACCGCCCGCCCGCCTCCTCAGTCCCGACGCCCGCCTTGCTGCCGTGGCTGTCTCGGGTTGCCTTTTGACCGTTTCTGGCCCGGGTGAGAGTCGGGTGGGTTGGGCGAAGGCAGGACGGGGAGTCTCTTCCCTCCAATAAGAAACAGCGTTGATGCCCCTTCACTCCAGGAAGAACTCCGAGGCTCACTCCAGTCCCCTTCCCCATCACTCCCAGCTGTTTCTCTTGGAAAGGGAGCGATGGGAGTTGGAGACGGGAGGAGGAGACCCACCTCTGCCCCCTAATCTCATTTCCCCGGTTGGCATCGCCGCTCCGCCCGAGCAAGTTAAGGATACGCGAGGGGTGGGGGGAGGTCTCCTATCTAACCCCCGAAGTGAGAACGCTCAGGGGCTTTTGTCTCTTTCTCTCCCCCTTGACCCCCGCTGACCTCTTGTCCCAAGTGGAACCCCCCAACTTCCCCAACAGGAAAAAGGGGGCGGCAGAATTCGGCGCCCGAACCGATGCTCTCTGGCCTCCCCCAGCTGCAGCCCGCCCGCCTGCCTTCTCCGTCCCCGACGCCAGACTTTCTCCACCCTTCGCACTGCTCCTGGAGCGGCTCTTCCGCCGGATCCGATCCTGCGGAACGGAGGAGAATGGGAGACAGCGGACAGGGGAAGCTCAGCGGGGGCGAGACCACCCAGACAAGCTAGCCTCTGAGCGTAGGCAAAGTGCCCAGGGGCCTCGAAGGGCAGGAGCGCCTATTGCAATTTAAGGAATCTGTAAACGGGACTTAGACAGCGCCGCCTCTGAGAGCGTGCAGAGGGCGAAACGGGAAAGAGAAGGTTTATGATTTTTCGGTTCCTGCCCTTACCCTTGGCCGACCGGGACCCTTAGCGGCCCCCAAATCGGCTCGCTGCCAATGCTGGCATCCAGAAGCCAGGGTGCGATCATCGCAGGGGGCTGGAAGGGGGGGGCTTCTGGCTGAACTGTTTTTATTAGCTATAACATCAGAAAAACCCCATAAGCAAAGTATAGGTGTAATATTGCACATCTTAACAGCAACGAGGATTATATTTTCACATTACTGGAAAATGTAGAAACACCTGGAGACAAAGAGATACTTAGGAAGATATTAGATTGTGCAGAAATGCACGAATTTAGTTTGAAGATTAAACAGAAAGAAGACACCAAACATTATCAAACATGGACTTTATTCCACCAGTGGTTGGAAAAAAGAGGTGGAGATTAAGAACATCATCTGTACTGTTAAGCAAATTAAATAACCCAGAATACATTGCTGTCTTTAAACACTAACAAAATGTAAACAATAGAAAATCAATAAAATCTTTTCAAAAAAGAAAGAGAAAATTGCATTCACCCATTTAGCAAGTAAAAGGCAGTAACCCAGTTCACCTCCATGTTTAAATTGTCTGCAATTTCAAAGTTCTCCTTCCTCACCTCCCACCTCCCCCACTAACTCCTACAAAAGCCTTTTCTTAGTTAGAAGGGGAATTATCTACTTCCCAATCAAACAGGGCAGCATTCCCCAACATTTCTGGGTTGGCAGCCCAGTGTGTGGGGGGACAGGGATGGTGGGAAGAGGTGGAATGATTTTGTGCAAGGGACAGGGCACAACATGCACATGTGCGTGCTTAGTTTCACTTGTGTGAACTGGGCACGCCGGCACCCGCCACTCGCACAAGTGGGGTTGTAAGCACCGGTGGCCGCTACTCACATGACTGGGGCTGCAAGTGACAGTGAGCCGGTTGCAAATAGCCCATGGCCTGCCCCGGTAGTGGGCCACAGGGCCACAGGTTGGGGACCCTGAATATAGGACATAAGATATATTGGGGGAGATTGCAAGGGACAAAGAGGAAGGAGAAGACGACTTTAATGCACAGGTATATGTGGTATCTTGCTGAATAGTGGGACTATGAGAGGGATCTTGTAATCCTAGTAGACAACCATTTGCCGTATTTTTCAGAGTATAAGACGCACCCAGGTTTTGATGAGGCAATTTTTTTAAAAATGTAGGTAGATAGATAGAGGGATAGAGAGGGAGAGAAAGAGAGAGAATCCAGTAGGTAGGGGGAGAGAGAGAGTAGTTAGGTAGGTAGGTAGCAGGGGTGGGTTCCTGCCAGTTCTAACCTCTTCTATAGAAGAGGTTCCATGCCATTTAGAACTGGTTCCAGCTCCCTCCCTCCCTGCCCATCCGCACATCATCAAGATGAAGAGCAAGAGGAGGAATTCTGGGAGTTGAAGTCCACAAGTCTTAAAGCTGTCAAGTTTGAACACCCCTGGGGTTTTTTTTTCTAAAGGGTTAGGGGTGCAAGGGTCTTGTAACTTGACAGCTTTAAGACTTGCATGCTTCAAATGCCAGAGTTTCTAAGCTAAGCAAGAGCGTTGTTAAGTGAGTTTCACCACATTTTACAAGTTGGCCATGCCCACCCAGTCACATGTCTGGCTAGCCACTCCCACCCGGTCACATGGCTGGTAAGCCATTCCCACAAAGCAGGCCACACCTACAGAAGAGGTTCTAAAAAATTTTGAAACCCACCACTGGTAGGTAAGTAGGTAGGTAAAGGGATAAAGAGAGAGAGAGAAATAGAGAGAGAGGGAGAAATACAGTAGGTAGGTAGGTAGGGAGACAGAGTGTGTAGATAGGTAAGTAAGTAGAGGGATAGAGAGAGAAAGAGAGAGAGAGAGAGAGAGAGAGAGAGAGAGAGAGAGAGAGAGAGAAAATACATTAGGAAGAGAGAGAGAGAGAGGGTAGGTAGGTATATAGGTAGATAGAGGGGAGAGAGAGCAATACAATAGGTAGGTAGGGAGAGAGAGAGAGTAGGTAGGTAGGTAGGTAGGTAGGTAGGTAGGTAGGTAGGTAGGTAGATGTTTCTAGGTGTATTTATCCATGTGCTGGAGAAGGAAATCGCTGACAACCTATAGCACCTAAAACTTTGTTACTGCTGGCACAGCACTTGATCAATGTAATTCTCATCAATCACTCTAAACAACTTTCCGAAAAGAAAAAAAAAAGTTTTTAAACGCTGCAAACTCCCCAAATTGGCCCATTTTTCGCAGAAATGGGCCTGATTTTTTTCAAATAAAAGGCATGAATAGCCTTCGGGGGGCTTGCAGAGTGCTCGGAGGGGCAAAAACGAGCAAAAAATGGCCCGTTTTTCACAAAAACAGACCATTTTTTTGTCAAAAAAATTGCATGCATACCCTTATGGAGGCTTATAGATTGCTCCTGGGCATTGGGGTGGGTGGGCAAAAAACAGCCTGTTTTATGCTTATTTCTGCCCTCCCCAGCCCCCAGGAGCTCTCTGAAAGCCTCCATAAGGTTATGCACAGTCATTTTGTTGAAGGGGCGGGGCTTCAGGAGGCAAAAAAAATACTGTATTCAGTGTATAAGACGCACCCAGATTTTCAGCCTCTTTTTAGAGGAAAAAAGGTGCATCTTATACTCTGAAAAATACGGTAAATATGAGCCAGCCATGTGCTGCAGCTGCCAGAAAACCCAACACAGTTCTAGGCTACATAAACAGAGGGATAGAATCAAGATCATGGTGGCGCAGTGGTTAGAGTGCAGTACTGCAGGCTACTTCTGCTGACTGCTGGTTGCCTGCAAGTTGGCAGTTCAAACCTCACCAGGCTCAAAGTTGACTGAGCCTCCCATCCTTCCCAGGTGGGTAAAATGAGGAGCCCAAATTGTTGGGGGCAAAATGCTGACTCTGTAAAACCACTTAAAGAGGGCTGTAAAGCACTGCAAAGCAGTATGTAAGACTAAGTGCTATTGCTGTAATAGATTTGTCTATGGAGATTCTCAGTCACCCAAGTCATGGTGGTCCCAAAGGTGTTTTTTCAAGAGGTAACTGGGCTTTCTGTTTTTTTTTTTCTTTGAAGACGTTTCACTTCTCATCCAAGAAGCTTCTTCAGCTCTCATCCAAGAAGCAGCTTCTTCAGCTGAAGAGGCTTCTTGGATGAGAAGCACAATTGTCTTCAAAGAAAAAACAGAAAGTCCAGTTACCTCTTAAAAAGCACCTTTGGGGCAATAATAGTTAACACAGGAATTTGATTACTTCATAGTCCAATCTTCAGCATCTCCAAGGTTCCACAGGTAAAGAGGCTTCTTTAGATTACTGGTGTACTCTCTAAAATGCAAAGACCCATGGAAGGACATTATAATTTCAATATGTTTTGAGATCCCATCACACTTACTTTCCAATGGGAACTTAAGATCCAAACTTTGCAAAATGATGTCTTTGTCCATTCTTCATGAGCATTCATTGACAATACTAAATCTGTAATATTATAGGAGTCTCCAAACAGAATAATCACTTCAGCTTTAGACCAGGTTTTGAAACTATGAAGTATTTCATCCTTGTAGTAGTGAAAATATCCTATTTGATCATTCCAGTGAAGGTCAGGCAGATCTCCTTCTCCTTCAGCATTGGCGCCAGAGTTGAAATGAAATGTTCCCAATTGTCACTTTCAGGGGCCAGAAGCCCAACCCAGTTCCACTGGAAATGCAGGAGCAGCTGGACTAAACCCACATACTGAGCAGATTCCTTTGGATTAATCCGGAAGAAGGAAGGATAAACTCTTCTCTCTCCCTCAGAGAACTCAAAGCCAACACCGAGCTGGAAAAAATGAGAATCTTTTTTCAAAGGCAAAGTAAAAGTTGATGTTACCTCTTTGGAGGGTGACCATTGTGTCTTTTCTTGCCCCACTAATCTTTAATTTTAATCTCCTTCCTGTCAGCGTTCCAAATACCATGCAGAATTAAATCAGAGTCAAAGGCAAAACTATGCTTAAAGTTTCAATTTAATAAGACAGGCATGTTGGCATCATCCTGTGGGATTCCAACTCTGGAAGTTACATCAGAGTCCCACCCAGTTAAAAGTTCATGATCTTGTCCCCACACCCACAGTCCATCACATAGTCCAATCTCCTTCTTCCACGCTGGCATCCATGCCCAGCTGCTTCCGGTCAGGTGTGAAAGTGCAGAGACAAAGGATGCCCTTGACTTCTAGTAAAGAATGAAAAACAATACATTCTACAATCCTACTCCTTCTAATCCCCCCTCCCATCGACTATACTTAAAGAAACAGCATAATTAAATAAGAGAAAGTGTGGCAGGCCAAAATTCCAAAAGGAATATAAATGCAGGCCTGACACTTCCATTCTTAGGAAGAGCCACCAGTTACCGATTTTGTCTTGTTGTGACAGGTGAGATGCCAATGGAAAAAACCATCAATCTGATACTGAGAATAATCTTTACCCAAAGGTTGATTTTTTAAAAATAATACGTTAGGAAAGAATTCCTCTTGGGACATAGATAATTTCAGAATTATCCCACCATCTATTTCTTTGGGGTTATATAAAAGCATATCTTGATACATAAAACATAACATGCATTCACTAAATCACATTCTCCTAATATGTCCCCCCCCCAAATAATTTGGGTTTCATCTTTGGCTTCTATGTTTGTTTGTGTCATTTGTCTACTCCATAACGTATCTGGAGCTCCTCCTTACCTGAGAGACCGTAAAGATGCTGAAGATGGAGGCCATCAGCCTTGAGGATTTGGAGTTGAAACCCCCAATGGTCAGATTCATCCCTCATGTTCCTTCAGCACAGCTCTGGATGTCCCTTGACCCTTTTCAGTTCCCTCAATTGAATCATGGGGCATGTTGAGAACCACGGACCAAGAGAGGTTGCATGCAGTGATCCCCTCCAAGGCCTCAGTAGCTTTCCTATTCCAGGTAGTAGCCAAGGCCTCAGAAGGACCATGTCAGCGTTCCAAATATCATGTAGAATCAAATCAGAATCGAAGGCAAAACTATGCTTAAAGTTCCAATTTAATAAAGCAGGGATGTTGGAACATAGCTGTGGGGATCCCAATTCTGGAAGTTACATCAGAATCCCACCCAGTTAAAAGTTCATGATCTTGTCCCCACACCCACAGTCCATCACATGGTCCAATCTTCTCCTTCCATGCTGGTGTCCATGCCCAGCTTCTTCCGGTCAGGCGTACTGGTGTGGAGACAAAGGATGACCTTGACTTCTAGCAAAGAATGAAAAACAATACATTCCAAAATCCTACTCCTTCTAATCCCCCCTCCCATTGACTATACTTAAAGAAACAGCATAATGAAATAAGAGAAAGTGTGGCAGGAATATAAATGCAGGCCTGACAGACCATGCAGCAGATCCTGGGCTATAATCCCCAGTTTTCTTTGGAACCCCATCAGTCACTAAGAGGGGACTGGTCAAATAGATCCAGCCTCCCTGTAGAGAGGGGCAGCATAAAAGAATCTCAAGATCATCAGGCCATGATCTGGCCAGGACAAAGGGGACAAGGATAGCTCCTCCTCAGATCATATTAGAAATGATCTGTTTTGACTTGAGCCAAGAATGATGGTGGCCATGTTGAAATGCCTCTAACGCCAGCCCCAGGAATATTAAATGGACATCAATCAATACCAGAAGTCTGGGGAACCACACAGCCAAGACATCTCCAATTCTACGCGGGAGAAAACCCGAACAACTAGAGACCTACATATATATATATATATGTATATGTATATGTATATGTATATGTATATATATGTATATATATGTATATATACACACACACATATACATACATACATACATACATGCATATATACATACCGTACGTATGTACGTACGTATATATATAATGTCCAAATAACAGGAAAAGCGCTTCAAGGACCAAAGTATATTCCTTTTTTGCAGCCTTAAGAGAACTCTCGTTTTTTGAGGCTCAGAACCAGGCATTCTCGTGGGCTGCAAAAAGGAAACGCGACCCGGGAGCGCAGCCTCCAAGAGTTCATATCGCCAATAACTACGCGTGGGGGGAAAGGAAATGTGTTTTGTGAGGAAGAGAAAGAGCGCGCTTCACCGATGCCCGTTGGCGAAATTTTGGAAGAGAGGCAAGAGACTTCAGGCACCGAGCCCCCACCCCTGGCTGCGGCAACTGGAGCGGGCGGGAGGCAGGGAAGGGGTGGGCAAGACCGCCGCTTTTCCACCGTGCGCTGCCCCCCATCTCCCCTCAAAAGACCCCCCCCCCCGCCCTCAGCTGCCCAACGTTCTCTCTCTCTCTCTCTCTCTCTCTACCTCTCCCGCCGTTCCTTCTCACAAGCCAAGGCCGGGCGGGGAAGCCGCCAGGGCCTCCAAGGGCTCCGCTTCCAGTGCATGGTCCGCCCCCTCCTCGCCTCGCTTCCAGGCGAGCCGACTGAGGTGAGAAAGGAGAAAGAGGCGGAGGCGTTCACTGAGGGGACGGCTGACTCGGGGAGGGGGCGGAGGTGGTGTAGTAGCGGGGGATTCTTCCTCCTCGCCTCACTTGCTCCTGTGCTTCCGCGCAGCTCCCCCCCCTCCGGCGACGGCGCTGCATGAGTGAAGAGTCGGCCGTTGCATGGCCCCCGGCCGCTGCGCGGCCCGGTGCCAGGTACTCCACGGCCCGGCACCGGTCCGCGGACCGGGGGTTGGGGACCACTGCTCTAGGCGTCTCCTCCGGCGCTTCTTCTCCCGGAGCTCCTCGGTGAACCAAGGAGGCCTCCGGGATCCGCTGACCCGGAGGGGCCGTAGTGGCGCAATCCGGTCGAGAGACTCCGATGCCGCCGAGTACCATACAGCAGCCAGAGTCTCCGCCGAACTGTGGGCGAGGGTATCAGGAATAACCCCTAGCTCCGTCTGGAACCTCATAGGGTCCATCAGTCGCCTGGGGCGGAACCACCTGGTCGGTTCCTCCTCCCTACGGTAGGGGTTTGGCCTCCGGAAGTCGAGCCTCAGTAGGCAGTGGTCTGACCACGACAGGGGTATGGTCTCACTACCCCTCAGACCAAGATCACACATCCACTGCTCCGAGAGAAATACGAGGTCGAGCATATGACCCGCTGAGTGGGTTGGGCCCTGAATTACCTGGGTCAAGCCCATGGCTGTCATGGAAGCCATGAACTCCTGCGCCCCATCAGAGTGTTCACCGAGCAATGGCAAATTAAAGTCCCCCAGAACCATAAGCCTGGGGAACTCAATTGCCAGCTCGGCTACTGACTCGAGGAGCGAGGGGAGGGCTGCTGCAACGTAGTTGGGAGGCAGGTACGTTAGCAGCAGACCCACTTGACCCTTGAGGTCCAACTTCACTAGCAGAGTCTCACACCCGACAAGCTCCGGAGCAGGGACCCTACGAGGTACTAGAGACTCCCGGATAACAACAGCCACACCGCCACCCCTTCCCTGGGCTCTCAGCTGATGAAGCACCTGAAATCCTTCTGGGCACATCTCTACAAGGGGGACTCCTCCTTCTGTGCCCAGCCAGGTTTCAGTAATACATGCCAGGTCTGCCCTCTCGTCTAAAATTAAGTCCCGGACGAGGGGAGCCTTGTGAACAACAGACCTGGCATTTAGCGACAACAGCCTGAGACCAGGGTCCTGATTACCCGCGCCATCTGGCCTCGGAGTGGGACTCATAGGGCCGGAAGGAGGGATCTCTGTGACGTAGCGAACCCTCCTTCCCCGGTAATGGCCAGCCCTAAAGTCCCCGCCATATCTGCCCCTCCCTGTTATGACCGTAATGCCCCGACCCACTCCCGTGGACGTGGTTCCCTCAGCCACCCCTATGGCTCCCGCATTCCCCAGCAGGCCCTCCGAATCAGTCACACTCATGTATTCACTCAGTCAGTCCCCACGTGGTAATTAAAACACAAAAATACAGCAAAATGGAATAATAAAAGTGGGATCATTCATTCTATCACTAGCAATCCCATGCACTCACCATACCAGTGAAAAATTAAAATTAAAGATTAAAAATTACGGAGCACTGCAACAGTGCGCTATCAGGCGGTGATGTAACAAATGAGGAGGGAGCTGCTCCGTTCTTCTCCCTCTTCTATGTCCCAAAGGAAAGTCCACAGCTGGAAGGCCAGAAATTAATGATATACAAGGCAGTCACATGTGGGGGGGGGGGCAAGGCAAAAATGCCTGATGTTTGTAAGCAGAGTCTGTCCAGTCTTGTCCCTCTTAAGGTCCCAGAGGAGGTCAGCAGTCCACGTTGAAGACAGTCTCTTTCCTGAGGTTATATAAGGTCCATAGTCCAATGGGCCAAAGTCTGAAGCTGGCCCCAGCTGCTCAAGGCAGAGGGGGAGAAAGCACCAGTTTTCTTGGTGCCAAGGCCTTGTCCCTACAGCTGCCATCATCTATTGCTCCTAATAGGCAATCGATGAGATGGTAGAAAGTCAGAAAAAGCTCCCCAATGACAGGGGGGAGCGACAAAGGAGCAATGCCTGAGGCAGCTGTGATGATAAAGGGGCCAGAGGATGGGGGAGAGGAGGAGCGTTCAGGCCTCTTTTCTCTTCAGATCAAAGCGTAGAATAATAATAGAGCTACTCAAGGCTCCGTTTTCCATCCTCCATTCAGTCCCCAGCCGAACAGATAGCGGCCCGGAGGATCGCAGGACCACAGGATAAGCAGGCAGCTGGCAATAGAACAACAGAGTAGGACGGGGGGGGGGGAATGTCCGGAGGGGGGGGGGCTACGGCGGTGGCAAATACAACCAGCCGCCCAACCCACAGCTCCCAAATGATTTCCGGCGAGTTCTAATAACCCCCACTGTTCAGATGACAAAGAACTGAGCCCCCCGAGCTCACCGCACCACTCCGAGTCCGTCACAGCCGGCAGAGAGAGAGGGAGCGCCGAGAAGTTACAAAGTTGCAAAACGCTGAGATCGGCAGCGTGGCGCCGCCATCTTCTCTCTCACGCCGTAGATCGCTGATTCGAGCCGCCGTGGTTCTGCTGCTCCAAGGGACGGCCACAGGCAGCTGCCGACGGAATGCTGGCCCTTACAGGATTCCTGGGACCAAGCCCTTCCAGGGGGCTTTGCTGGTATTGTTGGTGGACTCCGGAGGCTGTAGAAATCTTTAATATTTAGCACCGGCTTCTATGGAACGAGAAGCCAGGCCAGAAATGGAGGTTGCTGTGCAGTAGGAAGGCTGCTACAGTAGTAAGGATCCCAACTGGTCCTGTGAATGAATCTTAAAGGAAAGAGTTTCAGATATGGCAATTTGGGGAGCAGCACCACAAAAGACCAAAAGAGACACCCGGATGACAATTGCTACCCTCAGGCTACCACAACAGAAATTTGTAACTATTGCTAAAAACTTCTGTCCCACTCCCAACGACCACCTGGGGGGATGGATCGTTCCTCCAAATTCAGATCTGCCATCCGCTCCATCTCCAAGGGACACAAGGATGCAGCTGCCCCCATGTTGTCCTCCTGGTCGCTGCCTGGGTAGGACATTCTTTTGAAGGTTTTGGTTTTATTTACACTCCCCTTGGAAGGTGTTAGCTCCGGGATGAGTGCAAAAGTGAGATCTTGCTTAATGTCAAGCCAGCCTCCCTCAGCAACCAAGAAAGAAACCACTTAACTCCATTTCACAGAATTAAGAGTACTTTTACTGGTTATGAAAAGATAGCAGCTAAGCAAAGCAAGATCTGAGGCAAAAGCGTGCGAAATCATACATGTCAATATGTGACCCAACTCCCTCCCCCTGGTAACCCCATCCCTAGTCCAATCTGCAAATCTTTTAGGTGTCACGTGAGTTCCATCTTCAAAAAGCATAATCAGGTTGGTATGCAAGACAGTTGGCCTTGGCAGCTCCCATCACTATCTCCAGCATGAGCAGTAGATGGTGAGAACAAAACTCCCTTTACACAATCTCTCCTGTAATTAAAACTTCCCTTCCCAAATACCAGGCCTCCCCTCCCCGTTTCAATGGCAGCCGAAAGCAAGTAGCGAAACAGAGGCTGACATAAACCAAGTAATCCTTCCTAGGTGGGTGAACAACCCCACTTCTCAAGGATGAATTCAGGCTGAGTGCATTTGAACTATAGGTTTGTTCCTAATAACTCCTGATTTTCTGCCTCCACTCTTCCCTTGCCTCTATTAGCTCTCTTGCTCTTGTAGACATTCAGAATCACAGCTCAATTTTGTTCTTTTTAAAAACTGAAGCTGTAGGAAGAGTGACCGAAATTGAGCATGGAGTCAATAGAGGAATCAGCCTAAACTCTCTATGTAGCCACAAATTGACTAAGACCTATCCCTCTTGAATTCCACTGACCCTCATCTAACACCCAAATATATACTAACTATTAGTTTATTAGATTCCTATGGATAGGCATGTCTAGTAATAAATCAGTCTAATTGGAACTTCACATTAGTCTTAATGAAACTAATAGGTAACAAAACTACCAGATTGCACAAGAGTCTTAAGAAGGACAGTGAACGGTCATGCAGAACCAAAGATGAAAAGTTGCACATCTGGGAGGACCGAGCGTCTACATCTGCCTGGTTTTAACACAATCTTGCACTTCTGAATATGCTTTTCTGTTCTTCATGTTAAAGCAGAATAACAGAGTTGGAAGGGACCTTGGAGGTTTTATAGTCCAACCCGCTGCTCAAGCAGGAGACCCCTGTTCTGACCCAGCCTTAGCAGAACCAAGAAACAGATTCCTTGTCTCAAAAACCCCCTGTAGTTATGTAGTTACTTTGAATTCATGGCATTCACACACAGAAAAGTCCAGGCAATAATCATTAACTGAAGTATCGACCTTATCAATTCCTTGGATAATTGCCAGGCCAGAAGCTTCCAGCCACAAAGCTATACATTAAGCTCTCTCAAACAATCTCTGATACACGAATCATGATGAACAAATATTTCTAAAGAAATCCAAACAGCTGTCTCCTACAACACCACTCTCCTATTGCTTCTATTTATTCCCCAGCCAGAGAGGGAGCGCTCAGCATCCCCTTTCTTCCCGAATTGGCCCATGGTCCTCATTTGTTCTTCTCTCCAGACAACTCTGCACATATGCGCATCTAGAACACGCCACAGCTGTTCCTCTTCCCCACTTATATTCAATTCTGAAGGTAGCTGGAGAATGTTGGACGGCCCTGGCTCTATCTCTGCTTCCGAAGCAGAGCGTCTATCAGAGCCTTCCCCATATTCCAGGACTGGCCCATGTTCCTCCCCAGCCTCCTCTTCATCTGAGTCTGCCGCCAGTTCTGCTGGCAGCAGGTGGGCTACACAACCGCATACCATTTTAGGTTGTCCAGTCCCTTCTTAAAAGCCTCTGGTGTTGCAGCACCTACAACTTCTGGAGGGCAATCCTTCCCCTGATAAATTGTCCTCATTGTCAAGAAATGTCTCCTTATTGCAGAAAATGACAGGCTTTAGACTTCTCAGGATACAGGAAAAGTTTATTTGGCAGCCAGGTTCAGAAAGCTAACCCATGACTAGCATTGCAAGTTCTGAACAACCTTCATTATCGAAGCACGCCTTCTTATACATTCTCAAAAGCAGCGCAACACGAAAATACTTAACTCATTTCTGATTGATTATTTTTGGGGGAAAGCCTTTTAAGTAGATGGGGATCTTACTTCTCCTTTTGTCTTGGGACACAGGTATGGACTACCTGTCTTTAGGAAACTTTATTTGAACCTTGTGGTTTGGACTTTTGACATAGAGACATTGGTTAGAACATCTTGTGGTTAGAGGCTGATGACATTTCCTTGTCCCTTTAAGCAAGCTTCTAACTGTCCCTTTTGCCATGTCTTCATTCTTATATGTTTAATCCATATTTTATTCTACTTTATCCTTAGTTCTAGTTTGATCACTCCTTGATAAAGTTCCACCTTTGCTTCTTGTCCTGCCTTCAGGTGCTTTGGTGAATAGGTTGACCCCCTTTTCTCTGTGACAGTCCCTCGAATATTGGAAGACTGTTATCATGTCCACCTCTGTTAGACTAGGCATACACAGTTCCTGCAATCTAAATTACATTAAATTAGTCTGAATTAGTAGACCAGCGAAATACTGTCGACATAATATACTTAGACTTCATCAAGGTATTCGACAAAGTAGACCACAACCTATTTCTTGTTAAGCTAGAAAAAAGTGGGATCGATAGCATCACCATCAGATGGATTTGTAACTGGCTGACAAACTGTACTCAATGAGTAATCCTTAATGGTACTATATCTACATGGAGGGAAATAAGTAGTGGTTCCGTCTTAGGCCTAGTACTGTTCAATATCTTCATAAACGACTTAGATGAGGGAATAGAAGGGGAACTTACCAAATGTGCAGATGCTACTAAGCTGGCAGGAATATCCAACACCCTAGATGATAGGCTCAAGATCCAGATGCATCTTGGGGAGGAGGAGCCAATGTCGCGACAAGATGGTTGTGTGGTCTCAATGCTCTGAGACCACAGCCAATACTTTTGCCACTGGGTGGCGCCAACAGACCTAAACCGTCCCGAAGAGATGGTGAACAGGAAGATTACGTCTTGCTGATCTCGGGGATATCGCAAAATCCTCGAAAGAAGCAAGAGAAGATCTTCAAGCCGGTGACAAATATTAAGTTTTCTTCATCTCTCTTTGTGATTCTCTGTAATTCACAGATTAAAGCTTTCCTCTTTATCCCTGTGGCTATATACAAAAATAAACTCTTTAAGAGTGTTTACGCTCTTAAAAGCAGCAGAATACTCTTTAAATATTCAAAACGGAACGTTTCTTCCTTTCTTTTATTTCACGGATTGCTAACTTGACACCCCAAGGCCTTGTTTTGGCTACACACTGATAAAAGAATGCACAGATGTCCCTTTGAAATTTGATCAGAGAGGAGAAATCTTTCAAGCTAAGGTTGCTGTGCTTGTCAAGAATGACACAATACCCAGAAAAAATATAGGTCTTGACTTTGCAAGATATACTTTCAGAATTGCATAAATTATTAAATAAAGAAGAAAAACTTCAAATACTTAGAACACATAACAAGAAAATAAGATGAAAAAATTGAAAATGTTCATCAAATGCAAAACAGTGTGATTGAAACTCAAAACACCGAAGTGGAAAATGAATATAAAGAGACTAAACCTGCTGATATCTATGGTAATTGGTTTGTTCCTGAAAATGGAAAGAATGAAATACAGAAAGAGGAATTAAATGGAGAGCAAATATACTTCAAGGGCCAACAGATAGAAGAAGATAAAATTATGGACCTAAAGAAAGAAATTCCACTAGCAAAAGTTTTGATAACACTGCTGACAATCAAAGACAAACTGAACAAGGAAACAGAAAGAGGGCATCAAGATTATATGAGAGATCTTACAAGCAAGGAGTTGCTAAGAGAAGTCTATACAAAGCTGATCAAGAAGATGACTAGAGGATTGATACCATAAATGGCAGAAGATATGAGATTGTTTTGTTATTGGAAAGATACAGGTTGATAGATGGAAGAATATAACTTAAAACTAGATAAACATACTGAAATTTAGTAATAATAGATATAATTAAACAAATAATCGATAATGATAATAATGTATACAATGTGTAGTGTTATGATAAGTAATAATTGGATATGAATATTGAATGGTACCCATGAAAGGAAGATTAGAAATCCTTTTGGATTATATACATAGGTGAATAAAAAGAACTAAGTTAGATACAGTTAAGTTTGGATTATTAGGGGGAAAATGTTATGATACAGGATATAGTCAAAAAAGGAGGGATAACGATGACAACCTATATACATATATATGAGTATAATATAAGGGAACTAGATGAGAATTGCCAACAGCGATTTGGAAAGGAGGATTAGAAAAGTCTGTTATTAAATATTATGGACGTTTAACTAGAACAGGACATAAAGATTCAGTGTTATTTGAGGATTTTAGAAATATTAAATGAAATGCCATTATTTGGTTATGTATTAAATTTTGGTATATTTTATGATGAAGGATGTTTAAATAATTATAGCCAAATATAAATGGAGGTACAAGGGTAACATGTATAAATATCTGAGTTAAAATACTTGAGTTAATATGAATTATGCCTGATGACTGTGGAAGAGATGCATGAAAACCTTTTGTAACCAACTGATACACTTTCTACAGTATGTAAGGAAGGAAGATTTTATGTGTTGTGTTTGTTTTGGAAAAAAAAATATTAAAAAAAAATATCCAGATGCATCTTGAATACTTGAACAGTATGCCCCATCTAACAAAATGAAATTCAATGTAGAGAAAAATAAATTCAATCCAATTCAATTTAATTTATTAGATTTATAGGCCACCCAATCCCGGAGGACTCCGGGCGTAAGTGTAAAGTCTTACACTTAGGCAAAACAAACCAAAAATGCACATATAGACTGGGTGAAACCAGGATTAATAGCAGTAATTGTGAGAGGGATCTTGGAGTCTTACTGGACAACCAATTACATATGAGCCAACGGTGAGTGGCAGCAGCAAAAAAAGCCAATGCAATCCTAAATTGCATTAACAGAGGGGTGCAATCAAGTGAGGTACTAATAGTACTCTATAAAGGCTTTCTATGGCCATACCTAGAATACTGCATCCAGTTTTGGTCACTACACTATAAAAAGATGTTGAGATTCTAGAAAGATTGCAGAAAAGAGCAACCAAGATTATTAGGGGACTGGAGGCTAAAACATACATTGAACGATTGCAGGAACTGGACGTGGCTAGTCTAGTGAAGAGAAGGACCAGGGGAGGCATGATCGCAGTCTTCCAATATTTGTAGGGCTGCCACAGAGAGGTCAGGTCAAGTAATTTTTCAAAGCACCTAAAAGCCAGACAAGGAATAATGGATGGAAACTGAACAAGGAGAGATTCAACCTAGAAATAAGGAGGAATTTCCTGACAGTGAGAGCAATCAACCCATGGAAGCGAAGTTGCTTTCAGAAGTAGTGGGAGCTTCATCACTAGAGGCTTTCTAGAAGAGACTGAACTGCCAATGGTCAGAAATGGTGTAGGGTCTCCTGCTTGGATGGGGGGTTGGACTACATGACCTAAATGGTCCCTTCCAACTTTGTTAATCTGTAATTTGTCTATGGAGATTCTCAGTCATCAAGGTCATGGTTGTACCAAACGTGGTTTTTCAAGAGACAGATGAACTTTCTGGTTTTTTTTCTTTGAAGACATTTCCTTTCTCATCCAATAAGATTCTTCAACTCTGGATGGTGGAGAATGGAAGGTTCTATATCCTTGCATTGGATTCATATCTTTCCATTCCCTGCCATCCAGTCAGAGCTGAAGAAGCTTCTCAGATAAGAGAAGCCTCAAATGTCTTCAAAGAAAAACCCAGGAAGTCCAGTTGCCTCTTGAAAAAGCACCTTTACGGCATGAGTTCCTGCATGTGTTCATCTTAGTGTTCAGCCTCCAGCCATCTAATCTCTGCACTCTTTCTAGAGCTCCAGTATCTCTTTTATGTGATAGCAAAGTTGGATGCAGTATTCCAAGTGTCTTCTTAACAAGGTATTATAAAGTGGCACTAATGCTTCGCATGGTCTTGATTCTATCCCTCTGTAAAAGCAGCCTTCGTCCATGAGGGCAAAACTGAACAACTGAATATCATCAGCCTAAGAAAGATACCTGATGTCAACTGAGAAGGCCTTATTCATACACTCTGAAAGATGGTGGATTGGGCTCAATCTCTTCCCACCAACCAACACTGAATTGGTCCACCTTTGGATGAAGGAGAGAATCATATAACAGGATGCACAAATTCTCTGTTCCTCCCGTTTCTAATTTCATCTGCTACTCTGCGGTGACAAATAAACTAGTTATTCCCAGTTACAAAAGTATAACTGATTCTCATCTGTCAACAAACCCCCCATTAGCACTCATACTAGCTGACCAACTATGGCCCAAGCCAAGCTCCATCTTTTATGCAGGAGATCAGTTTCATGGAGGTCAAATTCACAACTTCACCATGACTCCATCTGCTCTGTGCATTACAAGAAACACAAACATGCTGTTTTTTTTCATTCTGGTGTATGAGAAGCTATTGCTACTTGGGTAGAACAATTACTTTCCCTTGCAATTATCAGAAGTACAGTAATTCTTTGGGTATCCCCTGTGGATTTCTTGACATGCATTTATCTCTTCTAAGATAAAACCTGCTTTAAAATATATGTCTGAGTTCTCCAAGCGGGGGCAAAACATGTCACTTTAGCTGTCTTGGAAAGAGCTCACTCCTGGGTTTGAAGAGACTCACACGACTTTTTTTCCTCTATGGTCACAGCCCAAACACAGCTAAGAAGAAGCATTGTTGTTATAAATTTGTCTTGGTGCCATTCAGGTGGCACAGGTGGTGACTGCTCTGCTAAAGGTCCAGTGAGATGTCAGAAGCAACCTTCAAATCAGTTTCTGCATAAACCTTGATTTCTGTTCTAGGAGGGAAGGTGATAAGAATGACAGGCAGGAGTCATGCTGATGCTGATGCTGATGCTCTTCTGGCTCCTGGCTCCAACTACACTGAAAAGGCTACGCACCATATGTGTCTGCAGGAGTTTTATCGGCTTAGATGAAAGCTACTATAGGCCTGGTGATCTCATTATTGGTGGGAATTTGCCCTTGGGAAGCATTTTAGAGTCTTCTGTCACAGACTTTAATACACTGAATCTTCTTTTCAATAATGCGTAAGTTTCAGCTGGAGGGAAAACATGCATGATAATTATTCTCTTTGCTTTAAATTTAGGGACTTCTTTTCAGAAATACTTCTAATATTTGTACTGCCCTGGTTTAGTGCACATGTTCTGCTTTTCTCAATAAATTACCAAGCTCTTAAAATCGGTTGGAATTCTCAGTCTCTTCATCAGGAAGATGATAAACCACAAAAATGAAGAGGGAAGCTGTGCTGGCCTAGTGAAGAAGTCAAATTATAATATTAATCTGAAGAGTAACTTGTGGTAGAAAATTCAAATAAAAGCTCAGCACTCTTCAAGTTTTGGGGAGTTGCAAAAATCCCTCTCAGTTTGGAATCAGCCATGCTGATGAATAAAAGCCTTCATTAAATCTATGAGGTGACCCCCGCACTGTAGTCCTGTGCTCAGCAATCCTTATCCCACCTGGAGAAGCTGCTCCAAGAGAGCAGCTTAAATAATTACGGTGAAAGGGGGGGGGCAATTGGAAAGGATTGCAGCCACTGCAGCAATGTGAATATGGCAGGGATGATTGAGACTATAAAACAATCCATAATATCCATATAAAGGCTTGTCTCCTTTCTCACAAAGTCATCCAACTTTAGCCAAAGGAAAAGCTTTGAAAAAATCCCCAACCAATAAAATTTGGGAGTTTCTTCCCCCAAAAGTCCCCCCAAACAGTGAAGCAAATTCTATAGCCATGCACAAGATTTCCTGTCATGTTCTCCAATGTTTTTCTCATTACAGGTACATCCACAGTTACTACCAGCAGTTCCTTGCATTGATGTTTGCTGTCTCTGAGGCCAATAAGGATTTTCTTCTGCTCCCCAACATCACCCTTGGCTTCCACATCTATGGCCATTACCAGAGGGAGATATATATTTCCTTAAACAGTCTCTCCATGCTCTCCTCACGAGGCCAAGGGGTTCCAGGTTACAAATGTGATCATCCGGACATTCTGCTGTCTGCCATTGGTGGTCTCAGTGCCAAATCCTCACAACTGATGGACTCCATCTTCAGCATCTTTAAGGTCCCACAGGTAAGAGAGCTCTCTTGGATACAGTATGGAATAGACAAAGATCAAAAGCACACAGAGAAGCCAAAGATGAAACTAAAGGTAATTTTTTTTTGGGGGGGGGGGGGTTGGGGAGCATATAATGAAATTTAGACTCTTAAAGGGTAGCCATCATTTTAGTGTCATTTATTTGATGTATCGGGTTGTTGGTTTCTTCTCTTGTCTTCCAAAGTATCACAACCAATGAAAATAGCTAAGAAGGAGAGCCAAAAAGAAAGGAAAAAAGATTAACAAGTCAATAGACCACTACAAAACTGGAAAATGTTTAAAAGATAGACATATGAGATAGACTATACTAAATAAATATTATACAAAATGACTTAAATGTAGTAAAAATTGTCATATATAGAATATATAGATTATTACATATAGAATGAAAACAATGTATGAAATAATGTAAGTGCACAAATATACAAAGCTATAGTTATAAAAGGTTTACTTGTATAGATAAAAAAAATCACAACAGATATGTAAAAAAATGTAATGTGTTGCAAAGATATGAAGTTTGTACAAACAAAATAAAATATTTTTTTTAAAAATAGCTAAGAAGGAAAGAAGATTCAGTGTGACTGCGAGGGTCATGTGTTAGTGAGTCAGTGTGACTGCGAGGGCCATCAACTACACAAGGGTAACTACTAAAATCAGCATAAAACTTTTACTTTGTCTTTGAAAAAAGAATCTCCCTTTCTGCAGCTTGGTGTTGGCTTTGAGTTCTCTGAGGGAGAGAGAAGAGTTTATCCTTCCTTCTTCCGGATTAATCCCAAGGAATCTCTTCAGTGTGTGGGTTTAGTCCAGCTGCTCCTGCATTTCCAGTGGAACTGGGTTGGGCTTTTGGCCCCTGAAGATGACAATGGAGAACGTTTCATTTCAACTCTGACGCCGATGCTCCAGGAGAAGGAGATCTGCCTGGCCTTCACTATAATGCTGAAACTAGATGATGTTCAAATCACGATGAAAAAGTTTGTTCTCAATTTCCATACCTGGTCTAAAGCAGAAGTGTTTATTATGTTTGGAGACTTCACTATTACCAGTAATGTAGTAATGACGGTACATTATTTTGGAAAACTCAGAAAAGTGTCCTTAATTAAAGTTTATATCTTCACTTCACATTGGAAAATTGGCGTGGAAGAATCTGAAGAAACATTGCAATTTATAAAGACTTTGCATGGGGTCCTGCATTTTAGGGACCATTCTGGGGATGTCTCTGAATTCAGCAAGTTCCTCCTGTCTTTAGACCCCTTGAACCCCCAAGGAGACGTCTTTCTCCCTCAATGGTGGGAAAGAGTCTTTGGCTGCAAGATCCATAAATCAGGAAAGATCCCTCCAAAGGGGGAAAAACAATGTACAGGAAAGGAGAATCTGCAGAATATGCCCAATTACACTTTGGAAACAAGAATGACAGGTGAAAGTTACAATATCTACAATGCCATTTATGCTCTGGCACACGCTTTACATGCAATGCATGGATCCAGAGTCCGACCAATGAGGCTTGGAAAGAGGATCTCAGACATCCAGTCATGGCAGGTAGTTTCTGTGGCTTTTGACTCAGTCCGCTTAGTTCGGAAGCTCCCCATATGAATTTCTTCTGCTCCTGATTAAATGTCTTCGTACTCTCATAGCAATTCATCTGAGACCCTGCCCTTTTTACCATTCGTTGTGCTACTCAGCTTGCTGTGTGAAAAGAGCTTCAGATTAACAACGGATGGAAATTAACCAAGGAGAGAAGCAACGTAGAACTAAGGGGAACTTTCTTAACGAACAGTTTACATTTAGAAGTCGTGGGTGCCCCATTGCTGGAATCATTGAAGAAGAGGCAGGATTGCCACTTGTCTAAAACTGTAGAGGGTCTGTTGCTTGAGCAGGGGGTTGGACTAGAAGACCTCCAATGTCCCTTCCAATACTGTGATTCTGTTTCTATGACAACCACAGCACAGAGCAAGATTCAAAGTGATCCTGATGGGTTCCTGGTCTGAAATTCATCAGAATTCCCTGCATAAAAGGCTAAAATGTTGGACCTCTCTGAATAGTAAAGTGACCAACCAGGTCAGATGCTTCCTTCCACAGGGCCCAGTGGATCAAACCTGGTTCCAGCTGGATCCTTATTGTCATTGCCTTTGACAATAAGCTGGAGAAAACCAGTGGAATTTTCTATGGTTCTAATAGAAATGATTTATTCATTTCAAACATTCATTCATCAGTTAACAAGTCCTTGGGCCAAGTAACTATTTGAAAGTCTACGTGGCCATGCCTCACAAGGGAAAAAGCCTAAAATTAAATTTAGATTGTGGAACTAATTTTTTTGTTTTTTGGTGAAATTGGAGATGGAAACCATGACAAAGGGGAAACTTTTAGTTTCAGAGTTACATACACCTAATTCCTCAGATCACCATCAAGAGATGGAACTAATTTATCAAATATAAACCCATGTTCTCAAGATGGCCATCATGTTATGATAGAAGCCATGATGTCTCATTTGTAGAATCACAGTATTGAAATAGACATTGGAGGTCATCTATCCCAAATACTCCAATTTCTGAAAGTCTCCTTTCTTTCAGATTCTTGCCTATTTGAGGACCATCCAGTTCAACAACAGTGCTGGAGATGAAGTCTCCTTCTCAAAAGATGGACTGGGATCTGCTCGTTATGATCTTTTCAACTGGGTTCTCTTCCCTAATAGATCCTTTGTCCCCATAAGAGTTGGGCATGTAAATCCTGAGGCTCCCCCAGGTCAGAATTTCACCATTAAATCTGATGGAATCATTTGGGCCACCAAGGTGAGCTGAAAGGAAATGTTGTAAGTTCAGGGAAAGATTCATTCTCTTCCTGAGATGCAGAACATCTTCCTAACTTGAAAAATTATCAATTGAGTCAGAAATTATGGCAGTCGTTTGGTGAAAAATCTCCTCTGCATGTAACACATTTAAGCTCTGATGAATGTCATTCCACAAAGGTTTAGGCTTGGGAACACTGTTTCCTTGAAACATAGGATTCAATTACAGCCAGCAACAATTATTTCCATGGACCATTGTTGTATCATCACAGTTCTTTCTTTTAGAAATCCTCTCATCCCATCACAAGCCTTCCTGTGCAGGCAGAGACTCCCCATCCGATCTCCCACACCTATGGGTGTGTCAGGAATGCTCCTGGCCTGGTTACCCCAGGACTGTTCCTGATTTCTGATAGACAGTGGCAATGTATTTCTTTAGAAAAGATTCTGATCATAGAAGTAGGAATAAGGAAGGGAAATAGGAAAGGGAAAAGAATGGATGCAGCAGGTTCACGGCTTAGGTCATCTCAAGTATTTCTCTTTTCTCTTCCAGAAAGTGCCCTTTGCCAGGTGTGGAATGAAGAGGTGTCATGCAGGAAAGAGGAGAAGAGTTCCAGAGGGCCAACCGGTTTGCTGCTATCAGTGTGATGCTTGTCCAGAAGGGACCTTTTCTAATCAGACAGGTAGAGCAGACTTCAAATGTTCATCTTCCATAATCAAGGAAGACATTCATTAAATCAATATATATATATTTGTTATTGTATCATTTTTGATAAGATTGACAGGCACTCACACTTTTCAGTAGAACTTTCAGTTTAGAGATCTGTTTTGACCTGCTCCTCCATGCAGTAATGAATGCCGAGACAAGCATAACTGGAATGTACTTTAATAGCAAGAAACCAAAACCTTGGTGGCTGAAAGCCAAGCATAAGAAACAGATAAGGACCTTGGCAGCAACTCAGACAAACCTTGGCAGCAATCCAGCCTGCCAAGCTAGTTACCAAAGTTCTCCAACTTTTAGTCAATGTGTTGACTTCTGCAAGAGGGGCGTGTGCCCCTCTTTTTATAGTCTGGAGAGGAGCCTAATGACCACCGGCTGGGTGCAATTACCTCCTGTACTTGCGCAACTGTTCCTGATGCCTATTAGCTCTTCGGTGCCGGGCATCCAGGAACAACTCACTGCTGGTGTCCAGATCACTCTCCCTTGTCTCCTCACCACTGGTCCAAGACTCAGGCGCCTCCTGGTGGCCAACCAGCCTCTCTGCGCCCTTCTCAGAGTCGGAACCCTGTCCAGGGTCCTCCACATCCTCCAGAGCCGACTCATAGGGCCCCTCACTGTCGGAGTCTGGTGGCAGCTCCAACAGCTCCTGCTGGGCCACAACAGAGATCTAAACTCCCCTGACCATAGAGACCACCTTTCCTGGCCCTCAGCAAGGGAGTTTGAAGGCATAATTTATGAGTCCCCAACATGAATTTATTTTTCTACTTTCACATCCAATTGGGAAACCAACTTCCAATCTTTTCCTGAGGAAGTGGGGTGTATAGTCCACACTTTAATTTTTATTATTCAGAATATGCTCCTTCCTCAACACTACCAACCTCTGAGGAAATAGACCTGCCAGAGAAAGAGGACATTCAACAATCTATGTCCCTTTGATAGAGCAGGAGGGATCAAAAACATCTGAATGAACACATTTGAAGATTACAAATCTTCAGTTTACAAAGCAAAGAGATTAAGGCAGGGGTAATGTACACATAAACAAAACAACAGCATTCCTGGATAACAGATTTGTTCTTCTTCTGTGGGTTCCATTATAAAGGAAAAACAGGCAGTAATCTCAAACTAAAACCCACATTATTCATGGAAATGCAGTGGATGGATAGTTGGTACTGAAGGAATCCTTGTCTCTGGCTAATCTATCCCCAGGATCATCATAAAGAAAGGATGATTTGCTCTTTTTGATGCCCAATAAATTGCTCAGTGGATTCTTTCATCACTCCCTTTGTGGGTAGGTCATTAAGAGAAAGGCAACACTCATATCATTTATGTGGGGGGGATAATGTGCATGGTAGTTGCTGAATAAATCCTTAAACAAAGATTTTTGATTTCAGATGCAGCTCACTGTGAAACCTGCCCAGAAGACCAACTTCCCAACAAGGACAAGGACCAATGCATTGCCAAGAAGGTCCACTTCCTTGCCTATCAAGACACCCTGGGATACATCTTAGTTTTTCTTGCTCTTTTTCTCTCAGTGATCACATCTGCAGTTCTGGTGATTTTCTATAAACACCATGACACACCAATTGTCAAGGCCAACAACCGAGACCTCACTTACATCCTCCTGGTCTCCCTATTGCTTTGCTTCCTCTGTTCCTTCCTCTTCATTGGTCAACCAGGGAAGGTCACCTGTCTCTTCCAACAATCTGCCTTTGCAATTCTCTTTTCCCTTGCAGTTTCCTCTGTGTTGGCAAAAACTGTCATGGTGGTTCTGGCTTTCATGGCCACCAAGCCAGGGAACAGGACAAGGAAACTCTTAGGAAAACCACTGACCAACTCCATTGTCTTAGCTTGTCCCCTGATTCAAGCAGTTCTTTGTGCCACCTGGCTGGGAACCTCTCCCCCATTTCCTAACTTGGACTTCAACTCCCTATTTGGAGAAATCATCTTGGAATGCAAGGAAGGCTCAGCTTTAATGTTCTACATTGTCCTCGCCTACCTAGGTTTTTTGGCTTTCATCAGTTTCACAGTGGCATTTTTAGCTAGAAAATTGCCTGACAGTTTTAATGAAGCCAAATTCATTACTTTTAGCATGCTGGTCTTTTGCAGTGTTTGGATCACTTTCCTCCCCACCTACCTGAGCACCAAAGGGAAGTCCATGGTGGCTGTGGAGATCTTCTCCATTTTGGCATCTGGGGCTGCTCTCTTGGCTTGTATCTTTTTCCCAAAATGCTACATTATTCTACTGAGGCCGGATCTAAATTGTAGAGAAAATATAGTAAGGAACAAGAATTTTTAACTAATGCAACAATTGGCCTCATTTATGTTTTTGAGGCATATTTAGAATGTGATAAAATTTCTAAACTATGATAACATGGAGGATGAATTTTTCCATTAAAATATTTCTATCAAGTGCTGTAACTAGTTGTAATATACCTGTGATCAACAACAATCATTCAGCCTTTTTATTTTATACTTCCTTATTTTGTCTGGCTTCCAGAAAACCTCTTCCTTGTTTAACAATAAAGAAATCTCAAAAATATGATAGACTCAAAAAGAATCACTAGGCTGTGACTTTAAAAGAGTTTCTTTTAGCTAATAATAATCCCAGAAAGCGATTAAGAAATGAAAGTTTTGACTTAGTGTCCATTTGAAAAACAAATTCCAAAATGGCTGATTTTCCAACAATGAAGTGAGCGGCGCTCTGACTGCTTCAAAGGACAGCTCCTGAGGCTTCCTGCAGACCTCTGCTGTATGGAGGGTCATGTGGGGTGATTCTAGCACTCTCCCTAATGCAGGAGAGTCATAATAAAAGGAAGGAATGCCTTTTCCTTTTGTTAGTAAGTTGAAAACACCATAATCCAGAGAAAACCCCCTTAGGGAACCTCCCTGATCTAGTCATCAGTCAGCCAACTTCACCAGAAGTCCTGCTTTCCTATTGCCATCTGCACAGCTCTGCAAAAAGATCAGAAGCTCTGGAAAATCCTCAAAAGATAAATGCACAAAGGGTGATGGAGGTAGGGAAGGGGCCCAACCCTTGTGGAAACTTGGGGAGCAATAAAAGTCCTGCAGGTACCTAGTATGGGGGGGAAAGACCCAGCAGACAAAGCAAGATCAAAAGATATGAGGAGGTTCCATGGGGGACAGGAAGCAGAGAACAGAGCGACTCGGAGTGAGGGAGGACTGGAAATCTTAGTTTTCTCTTTATTTATTTTCAGTCCTGCCACTTCTCCATATTCTTCTATTTTTTATTAATTTAGGCCGTTTCTTGTGGATCTTCCAAAATAAAAACTAAGTCATCTGCAAATGCCTGTAATTTATACTTTTCCTTTTTTTATTTCCATACCTTTTATCTCTGTATCTTGTCTGATATTTCTATTTAATACTGCCAGTGTCAATACAAATAATAGCGGAGTGAATTAGAGAGTCAGCATCTTGCCCCCAACAATCTGGGTCCTCATTTTGTCGACCACAGAAGGATGGAAGGCAGAGTCAACCTGGAACCAGTCAGGATCAAACTCATGGCAGTGGGCAGAGTTTGCCTGAAATATTGCATTCCAACCACTGTGTCACTATGGCTCTGGTTCCTGCATTCTTCTTTCTTTGTCTATGATAAAAAGTCAGGGGAATTACACAACATTTTGAAAAAATCTTTTTTCCTTCTCTAATCTTTTTTAGTGTGTAGAATCAGGGCATCTGAATAAAGCAGAGAATTTGTTGGCTGGATGCCCTTCCTGATGCCTATGCAGAGTTCACAGCAGATATTTTCTCTTTGTGCCCTGATAGAGAAACATCTGTCGCTGCCTTGGATTGAACTCTCAACTTTGGGAGTGAGAGGCAAGCATCTTCACCTCTAGGCCACCATGCCACTCTCTTTTTAAAGTGATCATTGAATCATTCCTAAAATGTATTTATCAGTCGCAAGACAAATTTACATGCAAAGACTTAAAAACCTTTAGAGTCAAGTAAAACATGAAGAAAACCAAACAATGAAATTTGGAGTTTGGCATTAAGATCTTTATGTGTAGATACCACTTCAAAGTGGTTGAAGAAGCCATGATACAAATTCCCAGTCTCAAAGGCATTTTTTTTCTTTTATTGAGGAAGTAGCACTTGGTGTTTCCCCTGACTGCTCAAATCTCAAAGGTAGAACTTCTCAGACATAAACCCATCTGCTAGAATGAGGGCCATGATAGAATGGTGGGTGTCACGTTGTCTCATGTGTGGCTTTCAGCCAATTGCTCCAATTTCTGAAGATCCCCTTTGTTTCAGCTTCAACCCTATTTGAGGAATGTCCGGTTCAACAAAAGTGCTGGAGAAGAAATCTCACTCTCAGAAAATGGGCTGGGATCTGCTAGTTATGATATTCTCAACTGGGTTTCCATTCACAATAAATCAATGGCTCTGGTGAAAGTTGGGCAAATCGATCCTGGGGCTCCCCCAGGCCAAGTTTTCACTATTAACTCTGATGCAATCGTCTGGCCCACAAAGGTGAGTTGAAAGGCAACACTATAAAATCAAGGAAAGATTCGTTCTCTCCTCTCCTTGGGATGCGTAACGTCCTACTAACTTGAAAAATGGCTCTATTGGAAGATAAAATATGGCAGCCATTTGGTGAAAAATCTGATTTGCACATAACACATTTCAGCTCTGATTTGTGTGAGGTCGAGAAAGGGTTGATATTGGGAAGAACTTCTTGAAGGTCAGGATGATTTCTGTGGACTATTCCCCCTGTGGAATCAAACACGAGACCCCCAAACCAAGAATCAAATCTCACTGCAGGATTTATCAGTATGCATCAAAGTAAACAATGGGAGAGACTCCTACTGACAGAAGGAGTCAAATTACTTCTCTACCTTTTTACTATTTCTGACCTCAAGAAAGAATTAATGTCTTAATAAAAAGAAGCATATCAGTTATATTGCCATAGAAATTTTGATAAAGTGTGCTGAGAATGAAGTACTTCAATGTTGCCTCAATTAGCAAACATTCCTCCTGTTTCTCTTTTGCTCACACGTTGCACTCCTCCACTGACTCCTCACGCTGTACAATTGGTTCCTCATCATTTACAATTTCACCAAAGACGTAGCTTAATGTCACAAACCCTCCTTTGCATGTGGAGGTCCCAGTTCCAATCTCCACCACGCACTGATGGGTCGGAATGCTGCTGGCCTCAATCACCCTGGAGCTGTTTTTTTTGGTTTCAGGGGAATCATTTCCTTTGAATTCATATTTTTGATTGAAATAAAAATGTGTAATTGGACAAACAAAGCAGGTTCATTGCTTGTGGCAGCGAAACCATTTCCCTTTTTCTATTGTAGAAGGTGCCCTTTGCCAGGTGTGGCATGAAGAGGTGCCAGGGAGGAGAGAGGAGAAGAGTTCCAGAGGGCGAGCCTGTTTGCTGTTACCAATGTGCTCCTTGTCCAGAAGGGACCGTTTCTAATCAAACAGGTAGAGCACATATCAAATCAGATCTTCCAGGATGAAGAAAGTCAATCATTAAATCACAATTTTAACTTCATTGCTATTTTTATTAGCAATAGCTACAGCACTTAGACTTATATACCGCTTCATAGCACTTTGAACCCTCTCTAAGCAGTTTACAGAGTCAGCATATTGCCCCCAACAATCTGGGTCCTCATTTTTCCCACCTTGTAAGGATGGACGGCTGAGTCAACCTTGAGCCTGGTGAGATTTGACAGCATGCACCAAAGAGTACATCCGGGCATTAAGAACAGCTAAGAGAACACACATTGCCACCTTGGTAGCGTCCGCCGAGTCCCGCCCAGCCGCCCTGTTTAGGATAACCCGCTCCCTCCTAAATAGGAGGGAGACGGGGGACCCCTTACAGGGCAGGGCTGATGAATATGTTCAGTTCTTGGCGGACAAAGTTGCTCGGTTTCGGTCGGACCTGGACTCCACCCCCGCAGATCCAGCCGAGACACAAGGGAATGACTTGGCAAACCATCTCTGGGTTGAGTTTCAGGATGTTGCCTGCGGGGATGTGGACAAGGCTATGCGAGCTGTGAGTGCCTCCACCTGTATACTGGACCCGTGTCCCTCCTGGCTGGTTGCCAACAGCAGTGAGGTGACACGAGGCTGGATCCAGGCGGTTGTTACCGCCTCACTTCGGGAGGGGTACTTCCCCACCGCGCTTAAGACGGCGGTGGTGAGACCCCACCTGAAGAAACCGTCCTTGGATCCAGCTGTTCTTAATAACTACCGTCCAGTCTCCAACCTCCCCTTTGTGGGGAAGGTTGTTGAGAAGGTGGTGGCCTTCCAGCTTCAGCGTACCTTGGAGGAAGCTAACTATCTTGACCCCTTCCAGTCAGGCTTCAGGCCCGGTTACAGCACAGAAACTGCTTTGGTCGCATTGACCGATGATCTCTGGAGAGCCAGAGATGGAGGCCACACGTCCATCCCGGTTCTCCTTGACCTCTCAGCGGCTTTCGATACCATCGACCATGGTATCCTTCTGCGACGAATGCGGGAGGTGGGGGTGGGCGGCACTGTTCTGCAGTGGTTCTCCTCCTACCTCTCGGACAGGTCGCAGTCGGTGTCGGTGGGGGGGCAGAGATCGTCCCTGAGGCCCCTAACTTATGGGGTGCCGCAGGGTTTGGTCTTATCCCCCCTGCTGTTTAACATATACATGAAACCGCTGGGCGAGATCATTCGGAGGCACGGGATAAAATACCATCAATACGCGGACGATACACAGTTGTATCTGTCCGCCCCGTGCCAACTCAATGAAGCGGTGGACGTGATGAACCGGGGTCTTGAGGCTGTTAAAGACTGGATGAGAGCTAACAAACTGGTACTCAACCCGGACAAGACCGAGTGGCTGTTGTGTTTTCCTCCCAACAATTTGGCTGACGTTCCATCGCTCAGGCTGGGGGGGTCAAAATTTATACCCCTCATACAGGGTCCGCAACTTGGGAGTCCTCCTGGACCCACAGCTGAGTTTCGACCACCACTTATCAGCTGTGACCAGGGGGGCATTTGCCCAGGTTCGCCTGGTGCGCCAGTTGCGGCCCTACCTGAACTGGGAGGCCCTCACAACAGTCACTCAAGCCCTTGTGATCTCTAGGCTGGAATACTGCAATGTGCTCTACATGGGGCTGCCCTTGAAGAGCATCCGGCGACTTCAGCTAGTCCAAAACGCAGCCGTGCGAGTGATTGTGGGCGCACCGCGGTTCGCCCACATAACACCGATCCTCCGTGAGCTGCGCTGGCTACCTGTTGGTCTCCGGGTGCACTTCAAGGTCCTTCTTACCACCTATAAAGCGCTCCATGGTAGTGGATCTGGCTATTTGAGAGACCGCCTTCTGCCGATTACCTCCCTTCGTCCCATCAGATCGCATAGAGTAGGCCTCCTCCGAATTCCATCCGCCAGTCAGTGCCGACTGGCGACTACGCGGAGGAGAGCCTTCTCAGTTGCAGCCCCGACGCTATGGAACAATCTCCCAGTGGAGATCCGCACCCTCACCACCGTCCAGGCCTTCCGCACAGCCCTCAAGATCTGGCTATCCCGTCAGGCCTGGGGATAAGACTTTACTCTCGCCCCTCCCGAATGTTGAATGAATGTTGGGTTTTTATTGCTAATTATTTTTATTCACATTTTCTTTTTGTGTTTTGTCCTGCACTCTGCTCCCCTATCATTGTAAGCCGCCCTGAGTCCCCTCAGGGAAAAGGGCGGCCTATAAATGCTAATAAAATGAAATGAAAAAAAATGAAATTTGAACTGCCAAATTGCAGTCAGCAGTCAGTCATCAGAAATAATACAGTACTCTAACCACTGAGGCTCCTATTAGGATCAGTATCTGTCAAAGTATTCATATTTTACAACAGAATCTCTCAGTTTATGGATATAATTTGTCCTGACCCCACAGGTCAACCAACCCTGTCATGCCACAAGAATTTCATGCAGGGTAGTGACACATACCAATGAGAAAACTAGATGCCACTGTTTTCCTGAAAAACTTGTATTTCAGTTTGTTTTTTAACCTTTAGGGTATGCTTCCTCTATCAACACTGTCAATCACCTCTGAAATTGATAGACCCATCAGAGGAACAGGAGATACATCTATTCATGTATGTTAACCATATGATGAGCCATGGTGGCACAATGGTTAGCGTGCAGTACTGCTGGCTACTTCTGCTGACTGCTGGCTGCCTGTAATTTGACAATTCAAATCTCACCAGGCTCAAGGTTGACTCAGCCTTCTGTTCTTCCAAGGTGGCTAAAAGGAGGACCCAGATTGTTGGGGGCAAGAGGCTGACTCTGTAAAAAACTTAGATAGGGCTGTAAAGAACTTTGGAGCAGAATATAAGTCTAAGTGCTATTGCTGTTGCTATTAACACTCTCCTACAAGAACAACAAAAATCAGAATCAACAGATTTGAACTACAAAGGACTTGAGTCAACAGTGCTACGGTACTTGTAGATCAGTGCTGTCAAAGTATCAGTCCATGGGCCAGAAGCATCACCTGCTGTCCATGACCATAACTGGTTTCAGAATGGGGGGGGGAAAGTCCCAAGACATCATGTGATGCCGCTGTGATGATGGGACTTTAACACTCCTGTTTTAGATCATTCTTTCCTCCTTCCCCACTGCAATCAAGAAATGGCAATCTCTCTCACACTGAAAGCCATAATAGTCATGGAAGTGCCCTATATATATGAACACTTCCTTGTCTCTGGCTAAACTAGCTGAAGCATCATCAATAACATAAACATAATTGCCTTGTTTCATCCATCATGAAATGCCCATCCATCCATCATGAAATGGGTTGTTCCATCACTTACTTCGTGGATTTGCGATAGCAGAATGGGGCTAGTCTTGCCATAGTAAAAGGGGCAAGGAATAACGAGGGTGAAATAATGCTCAAAAATTTCATTTCTTGAATCGCTGTGACCCCTGCCCAGAAGATCAGTATCCCAACAAGGACAAGGACCACTGCATTGCCAAGATGCTCCACTTCCTTTCCTATCAAGAGACCCTGGGATACATTTTAGTGTCTCTCACTCTTTCTCTCTCCATGGTCACATTGGCAGTCCTAGCAGTTTTCATTAAGCATCGTGACACACCAATTGTGAAAGCCAATAACAGAGATCTCACCTACATCCTCCTGGTCTCCCTTCTGCTCTGCTTCCTCTGCTCCTTCCTCTTCATTGGTCAACCCAAGAAGCTCACCTGTCTCATCCGACAAATTACCTTTGCCATCCTCTTTTCCCTTGCAGTTTCCTCGGTGTTGGCAAAAACTATCATGGTAGTTCTGGCCTTCATGGCCACCAAGCCAGGGAACAAGTCAAGGAAACTCTTAGGAAAATCATTGACTAACTCCTTAGTCTGTCCTCTGATCCAAGCAATTTTTTGTGTCACCTGGCTGATAATCTCTCCCCCATTTCCCAACTTGGATTTCCACTCCTTGTTAGGAGAGACCATCTTGGAATGTAATGAAGGTTCAGCTTCAATGTTTTATACTGTCCTTGCATACCTGGGTTTCCAGGCCCTTATGAGTTTCACAGTGGCCTTTATGGCAAGGAAATTGCCCGATAGCTTTAATGAAGCAAATTTCATAACTTTCAGCATGCTGATCTTTTGCAGTGTTTGGATCAGCTTCCTCCCCACTTACCTGAGCACCAAAGGGAAGTCCATGGTGGCCGTGGAGATCTTCTCCATCTTGATGTCTGGGACTGGTCTCTTGGTTTGTATCTTTTTCCTCAAATGTTATATTATTCTACTAAGACCTGATATGAATCAGAGAGAAAATATAATGAGGCGCAAGAATCTCTGGTTTATGCAGGGATTGGAAACTTTAATTTTGATTTTTTTTAATCACATTTGTCAAAAATAATGAATATTAAATAATTGGCAATCAAATGATTTGCCTGACCATAAAATATCAGATAATCATCTTTCATTTTTCATTTCCTCTTGTTGTCTTCAGTGAGGCTCCAGTGATCAACTTGGAAGTATACCTTGATAGAAAAGATGTATTACTTATGTTTTTTTAAATTTAAAACTATTGCTTTGTATGGCATGAAGTTTTTGTATTTCTAAGATCAGCAGATGGAAGAGCTTTATCATTTGTCTATTCTGAATATCCTATCTAAAGTTGGGAAGGTGACATGACCTCACATCATCAATTATGCAACCCATGACTTTTCCTAAAGCTTCTAGGTGGGTCAGATGCAAAGGGGGGCGGAAGTGTTGGGGAGGATTTTTAAAAGTCCCCCATACAGATACCAGTCATCTCTTGTTTGAATAGTCCACCTGAGGCTACCCTTGAAAAGTATCTGGAAGCTTCCTCTGGTGCCGAATGCAGCTTTCTGGCAACTTTGGGCACCGGATGAAGGGCACACATGAAACCTCTGTGGCACAAGCTTCACTGAGTTCCAATCTCCTTCAGGGTCCAAATCAAGGTGTTGGTTATGACCTTTAAAGTCCTACATGGCATTGGTCCAGGTTACCTATGAAACCATCTTCATCCCATTAGTGTAGCATCTCCCAATCCACATCAGCAGAGAAAGTATGTTTTTAATGTTTGATTTGTATACCACCCAGAGTCCCTCTGTGAGTCAGATGGGCCATTTAGCATTTGATCAATAAAATAAATGTCCCAAAGGTTGGGTTCCATAGCAGAAGTGTCCTGTCTCCTGGGTCTGAAGAGATGGAAGTCTTTTGCAGATGGGACCTGTTCTTTCCCCTCCTGCTGACCCGATAGGTGAAACCAGAGAGTGGGGGTTCCTCAAAATAACCTGGTCCCATCCATGTAGGGTATTGAAGGTCAAAACACTACCTTTCATTCCATCTGGAAACGAACCAGCAACCTATGCACTTCATAAGGCAGAGATGTGATGTGCTGTTCTGGGAGCACACATAACTTCCCGCAATGCTGTGTTTTGCACAAACTAAATGCTGTTCAAGATCAGCCCCAAGGAGAATTCATTACAACCAGGGCATGAATAATTGTGAACAGACCCTCATGAACCAGGAACGGGTGCAACTGGCACCCAAACACACCTTTGTAAAGGATCTCCTAGATACAACTGCCAACTACACTTTGAGCAGGAGCCAGGAGTTATGAACGACCTCAGATTATACACTGCACCTGTTTGGGGCAAAGGTGGTAAAATCTCATATCCAGAAGCCTCAAACTCAAATCCACCATTTTTTTTTTATTTTTTATTTTTATTTTTAAACATAAAAAACAACATTAAAAATTCTCATCCATACATACTGTAGAAAGTGTATCAGTTGGTTACAAAAGGTTTTCATGCATCTCTTCCACAGTCATGAAGCATAATTCATATTAATTCAAGTATTTTAACTCAAATATTTATACATGTTACTCTTATACCTCCATTTATGTTTGACTATAATTATTTAAACTTCCTTCATCATAAACTATACCAAAATTTAACACACAACCACATACTGGCATTTCGTTTAATATTTCTAAAATCCTCCAATAACACTGAATCCTTATGTCCTATTCTAGCTAAACATCCATTATATTTAATAACAGACTTTTCTAATCCTCCTTTCCGGAACACTGTTTGCAGTTTTCATCTAGTTTCCTTATATTATACTAATGTATATGTATATAGGTTGTCATCGTTATCCCTCCTTTATTTGACTATATCCTGTATCATAACATTTTACCCCTAATAATGAAAACTTAACTGTATCTAGCTTGATTCTTTTTTTATTAACCTTTGTATATAATCCAAAAGGATTTCTAATCTTCCTTTCATGAGTACCATTCAATATTCATATCCAATTATTACTTATCATAATACTATACATTGTATACATTATTATCATTATCAATTATTTATTTAGTTATATCTATTATTACTAAGTTTAACTAAGTTTAACTAATTTTAAATTATATTCTTCCATCTATCTACCTGTATCTTTCCAATAACAGAACAATCTCATATCTTCTACCGTTTGTGGTACCAATCCTCTAGTCATCTTCTTGGTCAACTTTGTATGGACTTCTCTTAGCACCTCCTTGCTTATAAGATCTCCCATATAATCTTGATGCTCTCTTTCTGTTTCCTTATTCAGTTTGTCTTTGATTGTCAGCAGTGTTATCAAAACTTTTGCTAGTGGAATTTCTTTCTTTAAGTCCATAGGTTTTTTAATTTTATCTTCTTCTATATCTTGACCCTTGAAGTAGATTTCCTCTTTATTTAATGTACTTCCTCAATTTAATCATCTCCTTGGGAGTCATAGAGTACATTTTTGGCTTTGGTAAGGTTACCCCAGCTTTCAAGTCTATGGCACAATCTGTGGGGCGGTGAGGTGGAAGGTAGTTTCTATCTTCCTCACTGAACACCTCCACCAAGTGGTGGAGGCTTTTCAGCCTGCTGCCTCTGCATACGGTGAGCCAAAGGTTTTTTGGCAGGGGTTCTGGTACCCACCTTGGGTTTGCTTGATTCATGGACTCAGAGCCACCCCTTTGCAGCTGGGGGGAGATGAATGTGTTCCAGGCCTCTTTCTACTGGCTGGATTGAACTATCCAATTTTGTGGGGGCCCTGGTTGCACTCCAGAAGGAGGGAGGGGTGCTGATGTGACTGATCTTGGCATTACCCCAGCAGTAAGGGTGTGGGTTGATTCGCTAGTTGCTGTGTGGAAGGAGCCAAGATCTCCACTCCACTGCGTAGCAAATTCTCTGCTAGGAAAGGAGAATGTGGGCGGTGCCAGATTCCACTTATGTGGTCCTGAAGAGGAGAGGGAGTTTATTCCACTCACGTTTAGCCATCCAAATTGGTCTGGGAGCCCCATCAGAGAATGACTGCGTGAGGGTGGCTGAGATCTCCATTCATCAGACCTTCTAGCCATCATCCAGTCGTCTGTTGGAGCTTCCCTGGTGTCCCCCTCTCCTTCTAGCAGACATTCTTTGGAAGTCATAAATCCCAAGGCTTCATCTGATAATTCTAATTCCACGTGCGAGGGAATCCTGGGGTTTAGTTCCTTTCGCCAGGCTCCCAGCCGGAATTGCTTTTCTTTAGCCTCTGCAGCTTCAACTATTTCTTTAGAAGGCACATAGGTAGTCTTGTGTATGTTTGTCTAAAATAAATATATATATTTTAAAAAACCCACAAAGGTTTGCCATTGTGATTGGGCCTTTGTATCAATGGCAGTTTCAATTCCACTTTAAACAAATGTTTCATACCTAAAAAGCAGAGGTGGGTTCCTACCAGTTCGCACCTATTCGGTAGAACCAGTTCGTCAAATCTACCAAACCAGTTAGAAGAGGTTCCACCAGTGGACCCAGAAAGCAGGCCACACCTACAGAAGAGGTTCCAAAAATTTTTGAAACCCACCACTGGTGGGTGTGTAATGTCCCGCGGTTATCTACGCATTAATAATGATCTAGTAATATTTCCTTATACATTTTAGGGACCTTTACTTACATAATTGGTGTTTCCTTTCATACTTTTGGATTTCTAATTTCTGTTTCCATTAGTTGGCAATTGCTAAAACCAATCCCACGTGAAAAAGTATTCAAAGCCTTCTTGATTTTAATTGTCAATTTATTTATTCCTGCACATTGTAATATTTATTCATTTACATATCTCTGTTTTTCCACTGTTGTGCAAACACCATCCCAGCAGCTGCTAACATGTGTAAAATTAAATATATATTATACTCCCTTTCAAATAGCCAACAAAATATTTCTGGTTTTAATTCCATATCTTGCTTTACCATTGCTCCTAACCACTAACTTCTGAATAGCTACTTGGACCAACCTAAGTACTAATTCATAATTTCATATCTGGTCACATGGGTGGCAAGCCACTCCCTCTGGTCACATGGGTGGCAAGCCACTCCCACAAAGGAGGCCACACCTACAGAGTAGGTTCCAACAATTTTTGAAACCCACCACTGCTACAAAGATTATAACACCACACTCCAAATGTCATTGTTTGGCTTTCCTAATGCTTTACTTGGCTACATGCATTTTAAAAACTTTATTTTGGACCAAGGTCTTACAAATGACAAATGTATTTTAGAAATGATTAAATAATTTCTTTGAAACAGATGTGCAATTCCATGAAATTTCTCTAGCTGATTGACAAAGAGAGCAGAACGCAGGAACTGGATCTGACTAAGTGAGGCCATGTGGAAGGAAACGTCTGCCATGGATTGTCACGGATTCTATAAGAAGGTTCAACATTTAGTCTTTGATGTAAAAAAGTTTGATGAATTTTTAGACCAGAAACAGAGTGGATCCAGGCTACATCCTGAGAGAAACTGAGGAACTTCTAGAAAGGTGACCACTAGGACAAGATCTACCCTATTGGATCATTTTGCACCCAGATGGTCATCTTGCTCTGGGCTGACAGCATGAAACAGTCACTGTCAGAGTTCCAAGTAATAATCCCATATCAATCAAAACTCCAAGGGAGGTGAAATCCTCAAGGAATTGCTTTATTAGAAATATCATTCCAGCAAAGATCTGGTGAAAACGAACTTCAGCCAACTTCAGGGTTGATAGTCACCTCCTGAAATTCAGGAAACCATTGAAGAGTTTTCAGGACCTTATATGAAGATATTGCCTCTATGAACCTTATGGATGATCAGTTTGATTTATTTCTATTTCCCCCTCATCCCTCATTAACCAAACATTTGACTCTGTACTACACCCTACAACATCTTGAATGAAAATGATGAAAACAATGGCAGACTAGATCTCTTGCCAAGAAAACTGTAGCTTGCCAGAAGACACAAACTGGAAGCAAGTCTGATTTTTTAAAAAGAAAATAACAGAGATGGGAAAAAATGCATCTCAAAATAAGATTATTTAAAATTTTGGATAGCGTATTATATTGCCAAACTCAAAAGGCTTTTGATACTTAAATGTCATCGTCGTCATCATCATCATCATCATCATCATCATCATCATCATCATCATCATCATCATCATATCTCTCTTCTCCCTCCCCCTTTGGAGGGACTGTCGTCCTTTGTGGAAAACACAACAAGGAACTCCTCGGCTCCTTGCTTCCCCCACCCAAAAAAATTCTCTTTTTTGTCATTCTTGGCCACTGGTGGTCACTGCATATGGTCTTCGGCGATATGCTCTTGCCCGCCACCCCTTCGAAACGCGCAAGGATGGGACAAAATGGTGTGGATCCTTTTATTAAAAACCCCTGTATTACAAAGGCATTTTAATAAAAAGTTTGTGATGACATCAGTGCCTCACCAGCCATAAACCTCACTGCACGTCACACACACACACACACACACACACACACACGTATGTATGTATATATGTGTATGTGTATGTGTATGTGTATATGTATATGTATATGTATATGTATATGTATATGTATATGTATATGTATATGTATATGTATATGTATATGTATATGTATATGTATATGTATATGTATATGTATATATATGTATGTAGGTAGGCAGGCAGGCAGGCAGGCAGGCAGGCAGGGTTTTAAAATACATTAATTAAGTTAAAAGAGTAAAAAAAGACTCATAGAATTCTAGGATTAAAAAACTATAGTTTTTGAATGAAGATGTTAGTAGGACACTTAGTAAAACTTCAGAGATCTATGGAATGAAATATGTTTAAAAAGATCACTGTGGAATCTAACCGATTTTTTAAAACTCTTTTGACAAAAATAAATGCAGAACCTTTAATGCTGGAAATTATTGTACACATATTTAATCTCAATCTTCATTTCCATGTTTATCAATAAAGCTTCTCTGGGAAAAATTGACAAAATGTACCAAAGTCAAAATAAAAATTCCCAAATCCCATATGAATCACAGATTTTTGTGCTTCATTATATTTTCTCTGCAATTCAGATGGGGTCTCAGTAAGATAATGAAGCATTTGGGGAAAAAGATGCAAGCTAAGAGACCAGCCCCAGAAGACAAGATGGAGAAGATCTCCACAGCCACCATGGACTTTCCTTTGGTGCTTAAGTAGGTGGGGAGGAAGCTGATCCAAACGCTGCAAAAGACCAGCATACTAAAAGTAATGAACTTGGCTTCATTAAAGCTGTCAGGCAATTTCCTAGCCAGAAAGGCCACAGTAAAACTGACAAAGGCCAAAAAGCCTAGATAGGCCAGGACAATGTAAAACATGAAAGGTGAGCCCTGCTTACATTCCAAGATAGCCTCTCCAAACACAGAATGAAAGTCCAAGTTAGGAAAAGGGGGAGAGGCTATCAACCAGGTGGCACAAAGAACTGCTTGGACCAGAGGACAGGCTATGACAATGGAGTTAGTCAGTGGTTTTCCTAAGAGTTTCCCTGTCTTGTTCCCAGGTTTAGTGGCCATAAATGCCAAAACCACCATGACAGTTTTTGCCAACACAGAAGAAACAGCAAGGGAAAAGATAATGGCGAAGGAAGTTTGTTGGAAGAGGCAGGTGAGCTTCCTGGGTTCACCAATGAAGAGGAAGGAGCAGAGGAAGCAGAGCAGGAGGGAAACCATGAGGATGTAGCTGAGATCTCGGTTGTTGGCCTTGACAATCGGTGTTTCATGATGTCTAAAGAAAATCACCAGGACTGCCAGTGTAATTATAGAGAGAATAAGAGTGAGACATAATAAAGTGTATCCAAGCATCTCTTGATAGGCAAGGAAGTGGATCCTCTTGGCAATGCAGTGATCCTTGTGTTCATTGGGGTATCTGTCTTCTGGGCAGAGATAACAATGGGCTGCATCTGAAATCAAGAGCCTTTGTTTAAGGATTTCAGGGGTATCTCCTATGAGCATTATCGCTCCCTTCAGGGTGACATGACCGCCTCATTTCTGCTGTGACCAACCCACAAACTTAGTGTTGGAATGAACTATGTGTATTATATAGAGAATTTTAAAAAAGCAAATTGTCCATGAAACTGGTGGTATATTAGTCAGAGACAAGAATCTGTTCAGCATGAGCTGTTTGACAAGTTTAAAAGGTCTCTCCAATCACTGGACACATCAATGCCTACTGTACATTTTAGAGTGAGAGAAACTATGAAATTTGGAGTCCCCCCCCCCAATTTATACAGGAATCCCCATAATTTTGATAGCTTTGTAAGCCAGGAATCTTGCTATTTTGTTTATGTGTAGAAAAACAGAGTTGGAAGGGATCTTGGAGGTCTTCTAGTCCAATCCCATGGTTAGGCAGGAAATCCTAAATCACTTGAGACAATCTCTTCTTAAAGACTTCCAGTGTTGGAGCATTCACAACTTCTGGAGACAAGCTGTTCCACTGATTAATTGTTCTAACTGTCAGGAAATTTCTCCTTAGTTCTAGGTTGCTTCTCTCCTTGATTAGTTTCCACCCATTGCTTTTTGTCCTATCCTCAGGTGCTTTGGAGAATAGTTTGACTCCCTCTTCTTTGTGGCAGCCCCTAAAATATTGAAAGACTACTATCATGTCTCCCCTAGTCTTTATTTTCATTAAACTAGATGTACCCAGTTCCTGCAATTGTTCTTCATATGTTTTAGCCCCCAGTCCCCTAATCCTCTTTGTTACTCTTCTCTGCACTCTTTCTAGAGTCTCCAAATCTTTTTTACATCATGGTGACCAAAACTGGATGCCGTATTGAAAGTGTGGCCTTACCAAGGCATTATAAAGTGGTATTAACACTTCACGTGATCTTGATTCTATCCCTCTGTTTATGCAGCCTAGAACTGTGTTGGCTTTTTTGGCAGCTGCTGCACACGGCTGGCTCACATTTTGTTCACTAGAACTACAAGATCCCACTAACAGTTACTACTATTGAGTCAGGTACCAGATATACTCTACCTGTGCATTTGTTTTTTCTGTGTACCTTGTCCGTTGTTCTGGGTTGAAGGAACCACAAAATGAGAGAGAAAAGGGCATGCAACTGTATATTGTCTATTGTAAGATCTCTTTTTCCCTTCAAAAGTGATTCACTGGGAAATTGATTATAGGAGAGAGAAAGGAAAGACAGTTGCAGAGACAAGACAACATTGAGAGCTTTCTTGGTCAGTGTCTCTTTTTGTATTTCAAATCTGCCCATTCAGATTTTCCCCTCCAGGGGAAGGTTAGTAGATAGGAATAGCTCAATCTCTTATTTTCCATATAGGTCTATCAATTTCCTGGGAGATCAGTAGTGCTGAAAAAAGAAGCAACACCTATTGTGAAAAGATTGGTAACTGTTCTTCCAATGGCTTGTGAAAGTAGGAGAAGAAAGGCTAGTAAGGTACCCATAAGTTGTTTACTGACTGCATTAGTTGAACACTAATAGCAGTGTTCCAATACTTGAGGGGCTGCCACAGAGAGGAGGGGGGCCAAGCTATTTTCCAAAGCATCTGAAGGCCAGACAATGAATAATGGATGGAAACAGAACAAGGAGAGATTCAACCTGGAAATTTTCTGATAGTGAGAAATATTAACCAATGGAACAGAAGTTACCTTTGGAAGTTGTGGGAGCTTCATCACTGGAGGCTTCCAAGAAGAGACTGGACTGCCATTTGACTGAAATGGTGTAGGGTCTCCTGCTTGGGCAGTAGATTGTACTAGATGACCTAAAAGGTCCTTTCCAACTCTGTTAATCTGTATCTGTACTGAAATTACCCTGCATTAAATTGGTTAGGAACAGGATAATTGGCCTTTGGGAGAAGGTGAGTTCAGTTCCATAAACTAAGATATTCTGCTGAGAATATGAATATTTTGAACCATGTCAATCTTACCAAAATTAATTAATATGAAAACGCATTAATATGTGCTGAATGGTTTCCTTGAACATGGAAGACCTAAATTTGAAGTGTGATCTTACCTGAATGATCAGAAATCGTCCCTTCTGGACAAGGGTCACATTGGTAGCAGCAAACTTGCTCACCCTCTGGAACTCTTCTCCTCTCTCCCGCCTGGCACCTCTTCATGCCACACCTGGCAAATGGCACCTTCTGAAAGACAAAAGAAGAAATGCTTGGAATAGCCTAAACAATGGCCGTGCTTCACTATTGATTTCCACATTTCGTTTTCCATGTTCAGAAGGTCTTCAAAATAAATGGTTCACTCATGGTCCACAAGAAACCAGGAATATCTCCTGAGGGATTCAGGCCAATAACGTTCAAGACCCATCAATGGATACTGGAGAATGGAACTGGGAGCTCAGTCTTGAGGTAAAGGGGAAAAACATTGAGCTTAACTTAAAAAATATTCTTGAGGAGCCAACTGAACAGAAATGGTCCTGTTCTGACCCAGCTCTCAAACACAACAAGCCCTCTGTAGTCAAATAAATGTTCCCTTTATTAGGAGTGCCAGCAAAAAGTTTCTCTCACACACATAGCAGGCTACAAGTCTGTCCGGCAGGGAGTTGAATCATTGTCTGCCACACCTATTCATCTCCGTCCCCTGCATTTTATCTGCAGAGCTAGGGTGGGGCTTCACTAGCCGTGGTAGCTCTTCCATCCTAAGGACTGGCCCATAGATTTCCACTGCTCTCCTCTCCTCTGCCTTCTGTGCATCTGTGCATCAGGCACTGGGCCCAGCTGTTCCTCCGAGGTGGCGCAGTGGTTAAATGCAGCACTGCAGGCTACTTCAGCTGACTGCAGTTCTGCAGTTCAGCTGTTCAAATCTCACCGGCTCAGGGTTGACTCAGCCTTCCATCCTTCCGAGGTGGGTAAAATGAGGACCCGGATTGTTGTTGGGGGCAATATGCTGACTCTGTAAACCGCTTAGAGAGGGCTGAAAGCTCTATGAAGCGGTATATAAGTCTAACTGCTATTGCTATTGCTATTGCTATTGCTCCTCTTCCTCATCAGCCACGTCCAGACCTGGGGGCTGTTGACGCTCCCCTGAGGGCTGACGGATGTCCAGGCTCCCCCTCCATCTCTCTCTGACAGCTCCATTCCCTCTTTCTCCTAGGACCTCTCAGGTTGCCTTGATGCCGCCCTGACTCCCACGCCACCTCCTCATCTGATTTGGCTGCTTAGGGGGGGCAGCAACCAAGAGGTCAGAAGAGGCCCATGGAAATTATTTTTGTCTCCTCCAATTGTATCCTGGGTTTCAAGCAGAAGTTCTTTCCAATCCTGAACCTTTGTAGACCTGCCACATATCTGACCTCAATTGTGTTACACGCAAAGAAGGTTTTCCACCAAATATCTGCATGTTTGGTAACTCAATAGTTCTGTTTCCAGTTAGAAGGAAATTCTGCATCCCCAGGAAAGAATGAATCTTTCCCTAAATTTACAGCACTTCCTTCCATCTCACCTTTGTGACCCAGATAATTGCATCAGAGTTAATGATGAAATCTTGACCTGGGGGAGCCCCAGCATCTACTTGCCCAACTTTCACAGGGACAAGTGATTGATTGGGAAGGAGAACCCAGTTGAGAAGATCATATTGAGCAGATCCGAGTCCATTTTCTGAGAAGGAGACTTCATCTCCGGCACTGTTGTTGAAGTGGACATTCCTCAAATAGGCAAGGATCTGAAAGAAAAGAAACATTCAGAAATTAAAGTATAATCAACCCGAAAGCCACAAATGAGATCTCATGGGTTCTATCATTCTGTGTCAGGTCCCATTGATCTGTATCGGGACCCTGCCATTCTGGTGGGAGGAGGAAGGTTTGGAGCTATGCTTATATCGAGTTTTCCTTTGTTCTTTCCTTCCCTTTGATGTACCTATGGGGAAGTTGGGAAGGGGGAGAATGTGCCTTGGGCCATTTGTTTTGTTTCACCAACAGGAGGAGTGAGATCATGGCACTTGAGAACTGCCTGTTATCACCTTCTCAGCCTGAAGTTCTCACAGCAACGTCACTCCCTGGGATTGGCTCAAAGATGAACTGGATATTGGGAGTAGCCTCAAAAGGAGCAGTTTCACCTAATGCTCCAGCATGCAAATTTCACATTCTGCCTACACTTTCTCCAATAACTGTCTTATCACTGTCTTCCAATAAAAGTTCCTTTTGAAATGCTCTTTGTTTCAAAAGTTTTGCTTTCTTGAGAAGGCTGGCGAGGCAGGACTTAGAATAACAGAGTTGGAAGGGACCTACGCAGTTGAACCCCCTGCTTAGGCAGGAAACTATGCACCACTTCATACAAATGGTTATCCAATCTCTTCTTTACAACTTCCAGTGTTGGGGTATTCACAACTTCTGGAGGCAAGTTGTTCCACTGCTTAACTATTCCAACTCTCAGGAAACTTCTCCTTAGTTCTTTAAAACATTTTTATTTATTTTTAGACAAAGGCAAACAAACATAAAGAAAAGACCATCTTCCATTACAAATGATCAAAAATGTGTTGGTTGGTTACAAAATTTCTATGCATCTCTTCCATAGTCACCACCTGCTTTTCATATCAAATCACATATTTTTAATTCATATATATATATATATATATATATATATATGTGTGTGTGTGTGTGTGTGTGTGTGTGTGTGTGTGTGTGTGTGTATGTTATATTTGTGCTGATAAATAAATAAAGGGAGACTAGTATAGATCTATTTCAAGCTATTTAGCTCTCATCAGCTAGCCATACCCTTACCGGGAATCGAACATATACATACATACATACATACATACATACATACATACATACATACATATATATATATATACTTTAAAGTCACAACCCCTGGTATGCCCAAGTATGGGAGGAAGGTCACACTTCCACTCTCTGTCATTAGGCTCGTCACAAGAGACCATCCAGACAGAAACCCAATATTTTTTACTGTTGCCTTTTTTGTTACATTTGTTATATTTATGCTGATAAATAAATAAAGGGAGACTAGTATAGATCTATTTCAAGCTATTTAGCTCTCATCAGCTAGCCATACCCAAGTTTTTGGGAATCGAACCTGTGCTCTATTGCCTCCCAGGCAGGGAGTTAACCATTTGAGCTACAGAGAACGACTCCTTTATCAGCCAGCCAGGGTGGGAGGTATATACTTTAAAGTCACAACCCCTGGTATGCCCAAGTATGGGAGGAAGGTCACACTTCCACTCTCTGTCATTAGGCTCGTCACAGAGAGTGGAAGTGTGACCTTCAAAATCTAGAATAAGAATATACAATGGCAGTCTATTAAATCATCCTAAAATCATCCAATAACAATACATCTTTATAACATATTCTATATAAAGAAAAAAATAAAGAATAAATATTGTTTATATTTAATACCCAAGCTTTTAAATCTCTTCTCATAATCTCTATTTATAGTTTATATAAAGTTTCATATTATCAAACTAATATATCTATATGCATTATCATTATTAATCATTATTTAACTATAGCTATTATCACTTCATTTTATACATACTTTGACTAAATAACTAAATAACTAAATTTTAACTTGGTTTTTGTTCTACATTTTCATTGCATCAACCTATATCTTTCCAGTAATAGTGCAGTCTTATATCTCTTGCCATTTGTGGCATTGATGTTCTAGTTACTTTCTTGATAGATCTTGTATGAACTTCTCTTCACGACATGTTCCTTTTGTGTCTCATAAAAGCTCGAAACCCACCATTTGCTCTTTCCATCAGTTTATCTTTGGTTATCACTGGTGCTTCTGTCAAGGTTTCTCTCCTTATCTCCATCAATTTTTCTCTCTTTTTCTTCTTCTATACTTTGAAGTCTGGGATAGAGTTCTAGTCCATCTAGCTCCCCTTTCCATATTCTGCTCTTGGCATTACCAACCATGCTCACTTTGTTGTCAGTATCCAGAATTTTCTTATCTTTTGGTTCATTTTTTTCTTCTATTTTTTGAACTTTGTCCTCCACTTTCTTCATTTGATAAACATCCTCAGTTTTTCCATCAAATTTTTCTGCTTTGTATTCCATATTCTCCAATCTCTTTTCAATTCTCTGTTACAACTAATAGTTTTTGAATTTCAAATGTAATCATTTGCAATGTTACAGTTTTCAGCGCAATTCTTCCAATTTTGCAGGCACTGCCACTATAGGATTCAAGGTTTTTTATTTAACTTCAAACAAGTTCATTTTTATCTTTCAAGTCAAGGTTTTGTCTTCTCTCCAGTAGCTAGTGATAGAACCCCCGAAAAGCGCCTGTATAAACAACATCTCTTCCTACTATCACTCTCAGTAAAGAAACTGAAAAAACTTGAGTATCAAATGATCAAAGAGAAAAAAGAAAAAACAATGTTTCCAGCCCCCAGCCTCTAAGTGGCAGTGTTACTGCTTTTCCTCCTGTTGTTACAACCCTCTTTATATTTCTTCTTATATCTTCTTTATATTCCAAACTTAAGAAAGAAAAAAGATCCTTAGATGGAGATCAAAAACAATCCAATCAATCCAATCAAGCATTGAAAAAAAATGTTTTTAATTCATAGGCATAAGCAAGAGTGAAAAGTAGAAGAAAAATTAATCCATTTAGTTTAAAAATAGGGAGCCTTTGCAAAAATTCCATCCATAAAAAAAAAAGTTAGAAACAGGATAACACACTAAGTTTAATGTAATTTAATTTCACCATTTGCACTCTTCTGTCTTCAATTTTAATTTAGCTTTAATTTTTTTGGGGTAATCTCTTTTTCTAATGATAAAATTTCCTCATCAATTCAACACACTTTCTCTTTCTGTTTTCTTCTCTCTCTGGAGCTATCCCAACTTCAGCAGCTTCATTAGCTGCATTTCTGTCACCAGAGATAAAGGCTATTCCTGGATCTTTCAGGGACTTTGCGGTGTCCCTGAGATCAGCAGGAGGTTCCCTTCTCAATCACCATCTCTGCGGGATGGTTTAGGTCCGAATGGACCATCCAATGGCGGAAATATTGACTGTGATTTTGGAGCACCGAGATCGCAAGTCATGTTGTTGCGATGTCAGCCCCTCCCCCCTCCTTAGTTCTAACTTGCTTCTCTCCTTGATTAATTTCCACCCATTGCTTCTTGTCATGTCCTCAGGTGCTTTGGAGAATAGCTTGACTCCCTCTTCTTTGTGGCAGCCCCTGAGATATTGGAAGACTGCTATCATGTCACCTCTATCCTTCTTTTCACCAAACAAGACATATCCATTTCCTACAACTGTTCTTCATATGTTTTAGCCGCCAGTCCCCTAATTATTTTTGTTTCTCTTCTCTGCACTCTTTCTAGAGTCTCCACATCTTTTTTACATCGTGGCGACCAAAACTGGATACAGTATTCCAAGTGTGGCCTTCTAAGGCATTATACAGTGGCATTAACACTTGGCTTTTTTGGCAGCTGCTGCACACTACTGGCTCATACATTACATTCAGTGACCGTCAGCACCTTAGGTGCATGTCTGAAAAACTAGACACATTCCTGAGCAACCAGGAGTAAAACCAAATATTTGGCTCCTTCCCCAGCAATACAAAAGTTTTTCTTTGGACATTTGTATCATGGCTTCTTCTGTTTCAACTGTACTGGAATGATCCCTACATATCAGGCTGTTAATTCTGTATTCCAAATTTCATTCTATGTTTATTTTGACCCAAGGCCTTGTGAATGTGAATTTGTGAGTGACAAATACATCTATATCACTTCACTATCTAGAATGGTCCAACATTTAGTCTTTGATGAAGAAAGAGCTCATAAATTTCAGACTAGGACCCATGAGGACATCTTTGGAATCCTACTCTGTATTCTGAGAATAAATAAAAAGTCACATAAATTACCTGCCATGAATGAACATTTGAGATCCTCTTTCCAAGCCTCATCATGGATGGTCGAACTCTGGATCCATGCATGGCATGTAATGCGTGTGCCAGAGCAAAAATGGCATTGTAGATATTGTAACTTTCACCTGTCATGTTGGTTTCAAAAATGTGAGTGGGCACATTTTGTATATTCTCCTTTCCTGTACAATTCTTTGGAATGATCCTTCCTGGTTTCTGGATCTTGCAGTCAAAAACCTTTTCCCACCACTTTGAGAGAAAGATGTCCCCTTTTGGGTCCAAGGGGTCTAAAGATATGAGAAAATGGCTGAATTCTGAGATCTTCCCTGTGTGGTCCCTTAACTGCAAAGCCCCATGGAAGGGCTTTATAACTGGCAATGCATCTTTAATTGCCCCCGCATTATGTTTCCATTGGGAAGTTAGGATCCAAACTTTCTGAGGTGATGACTTGGTGGATGTTATGTAAAAATGCAGAGCTGACTGGACATTTGCATTAGTATGAGGGTCTCCAAAGAGAATAATCACTTCAGCTTTACAACAGTTTTTTAAGAAAAGAACAAATGCATTCCAGGTATCAAGAAAATTATCCGGTTTCAATATTTCAGTGAAGGCCACACAAATCTCCTTCTCCATGAGCATTGGCAACAGAGATGAGATGAAACGTTCTCCATGGTCAGCTTTATTGGCCACCAGCCCAACCCAATTCCACTGGAAATATAGGAGCAGCCGGACTAAACCCACATACTGAGGAAATTCCTTGGGATTAATCGGGAAGAAGGAAGGATAAACTCTTCTCTCTCCCTGAGAGAACTCAAAGCCAACACCAAGCTGGAGAAAGTGAGAATCTTCTTTCAAAGACAAAGTAAAGTTTTATGGTGACTTTAGGGGGTCACCATTGTATGGTTGATTGACCCACTAGTCAGCCTGATTCACTTTGACTGGCAGGCTTAATCTTCTTCCTTCTTAGGAAGAGTGAAAAGTTACATATTTTGTTTGGTTGCGACAGGTCGGAAGGCAAGAAAACAAACCATCCATCTGATACAGGGAATAAACTGCACTGAAAGGGTGGCTAAAATTTATGAAGTATTAGTTAATTAGGAAGCAACTTTTACATAAAGAATTCCTCTTGGCATGGTCAGCATATAGGAAATATCTCATTATATACCTCTAACATAGAATAACAGAGTTTGGGGAACCTTGGAGGTCCTCTAGTCCAACCTCCTGCTTAGGCAGGAAACCATTTCAGACAAAATCCAATCTCTTCTTAAAAACTTCCAGTGTTGGAAAATTCACAACTTCTGGAGGCAAGTTGTTCCACTGATTAATTATTCTGTCAGGAAATTTCTCCTTAGTTCTAAGTTGCTTCTCTCCCTGATTAGTTTCCACCCATTGTTCTTGTTCTACCTTCAGGTGGTTTGGAGAATATCTTCACTACCACTTCTTTGTGGCAATCCCTGAGATATTGGATGACTGCTATCATGTCTCCCCTAGTCCTTCTTTTCATTAAACTAGACATACCTCGTTCCTGCAACTGTTCTTCATATGTTTTAGCCTCCAGTCCCCTAATCATCTTGGTTGCTCTTCTCTGCATTCTTTCTAGAGTCTCCACATCTTTTTTACATCATGTCAACTAAAACTAGATGCAGTATTCCAAGTATAGCCTTACCAAGGCATTATGAAGTGATATTAAGTCTTCACATGATCTTGATTCTATCCCTCTGTTTATGCAGCATTGAATTGTGCTTTTTGCCTGCTGCAGCACATTGCTGGCTCATATTTAAATGATTATCATGTTATATAAAAATTGATCTTGGCACATCAACATAAAAATAAATTCAACTCTCGTGTGGATTCTCTAAGTCACATATTTGTGATGTGTCCCAGTAAACATTTTTGGTTTCTCTGTGTATTTCTCTTGTTTGTCTGTGCCAGTGTCCATCATTGGATCCCCCTTACCTGTGGAATCTTGTAGATGCTGAAGAGGGAGGCCATCTGCCTTGAAGATTTGGGGATGAAGCCTCCAATGACAGAGAGCAGTGTGTCCTGCTTATCACATTTATAACCAGGAACCATTCGTTCTTGTGTGGAGAGCATGGAAAGGCTGATTATTGAAATACTTCTTTCAATCTGGTGATTGTCAGAAATTTGGAAGCCAAGTGTGATATTGGGGAGGAGAACCAGATCCTTGTTGACCTCTCTGATTGCAAATACCATGGCCAGGATCTGCTGGTAGCTCTTGGGTATGAGTCTATTGTGAGAAAAATCAGTGGGGAAATTTTCAGAAAAAGTCATGATGTTGGATTTGCCTTGCCATTTTTTGGGTGTTGGTTGGAGTCAGAAATCCCAAGTTTCATTGGTTTGAGTCCTTAGATGTTTCTTGATAAAACTTGTATGACTTTGTGAGAAAGGAGAAAAGTGTCTCTTTTCACATCACAGAGCATTTTATACCTTCTAAAGTTCTTCCCTTCTTCACTTTGCTGCCGTGATTATAATCCTTCCCCATTGCTCTACTAGCACCCTACTTAATTTGGTTCTCTCTTGGAGCATCTTCTTCAGCATCTATTTATTCAAGACTGTCAGCCCTGCTGATTCCAAAACTGACGGGAGTTTATCCGACTCCTGTACACTGGAAAATAATCAAATTCTCTTTAAGCTTCTCACCATGAGCTTCTGTCCAAATTTGTGTGTGTGTGTGTGTTCGCATATTTTTATTTCCATTTTCATAACATACAATCACATGTATACTATACATAGCCAGTATCATATAGTATTAAATAATGATTACATCATTTCCTCTTGTCCTCAACGCCCCAAAAAGATTAACACCCCTTATTAGCTCTTCTACTCTCCATACACCTCTTTCTTCTACCTCTCTCTTACTTCCTATCTTCCCTCCATCTTCCTTTCCTACTCCACTTCCCCTTCCTTTCTCCTTCTCCTCTCTCTACATTCCACTCCTCCTTATCCTCATCCTCCTCATCTTCCCCCTTACCCTCTCTCCTATCCCTCTCTTCCCACCTTTCTTCTCCCTTCTGCTTCCCAGTCTTCCTCTCATTAGTGTTTTTCCGCTTCCATACTATTCTACTTCCCCTTCCTTTCTCCTTCTATTCTCTCCCCTTCCCACTCCTCCTTATACACCTCATCTTCCCCCTTTACCCTCTCTCCTATCCCTCTCTTCCTATCTTCTTCTTTCCTCTACTTCCGACTCTTCTACATCCTGTCTTCCCTCCATCATTTTCTACTCTACTTCCCCTTCCTTTCTCCTCTCTCCCCTTACCACTCCTCCTTCCATCCAAATTAATATTATACCCCAATTTCTTCACTTGGCTAGCACAATTTCTAGGCTCTTGTCCTGCCTCACTTCTCTTGTTTGCTGATGAAAACTTCTGTATAGAGAATTTTACCTATTTTTAAGAGTTTGTCTCTTTACAGAAAAAAAGAGCAAAGATTTAAACTACACTAGATGCTACAACCGGTATTATTTTGCAAAGAGTCCCTGGATTTAAAACGAAGTGCACAATTATCTACATCATATCCCTCCAGGTGAAACTTACATGCTTGGCACAGAAAGCAAGAATGGGTCTGTTTGGAAGTCTGGAACAACAAAAAGATAAATGATTCCCAGGTGCACATTCCCACCAATAATGAGATCACCAGGCCTATAGTAGCTTTCCTGTGACTGGAAATAATTTCTCAACACACATGCAGTTTGCATCTTCTTAGCAGCTGTTGGAGGCAGGAGCCAGAAGAGCAACAGCAGCAGGAGAGGCAGCCTAGCCATTGTGGTCACCTCCCCTCCTAGATCATAAGTCAAGGTTTTTGGAGAAGCCAACTTGCAGGTAGCACTTGAAACCTCCCCAAAGCTTTAGCACTATAGACACCACCCATTGCTACCTGTATGTCCTCAGGGAAAATTTATATCAACCATGTTTCCTCTTATCTGTGTTCAGGCTGTGGCCAAAGAGAAAACTATGGCCAGCTGAGTCTCAGCAAACCCAGGAGTCTCTATTTGCAAGACAAGAGAAAGTGATAGACACGCCTTGTCCCCACTGGGAGAACTAGGAGCACATGTTTTATAACAGGTTTTACTTTGGAACATTTGTCAGGGTGGAAATCTACAGGGGATACATTAACAATTACTGTTCTGACATGTTGTCCTGACACTAGAATGGGAAAAAACATGTTTACATCTCTTGTTGCTAATTCGCAGAGCAAATGGATCTCAGAGTCAAAGTGAAAGTGGGTGTTTGAGTTACATGAAAGCAAGCACTTGCGTAATAGTTTGTTGGGATAGAAAGTGTGCTAATATGGCATGGTGGCAGATGATCAATCCTAGCAGGTGTGAGCAATCATACCAATGTTTTTTTTAAAAAAATATTGTTTTTATTAAAGAGAAGCACACAAGAAAAAATTATCTTACATTGCATCTTGTAGAAAGCGTATCCATTGGTTACAGGTATATTTCGTGCGTTTCTTCCACAATCATTACATATATTTCATTCAGTTTGGGTTGTACATTATAGAATTTATATATTTTATACCATCACTATACCACAATTTTCATTTAATTAGGATTTTAAGGACACAACCACCTACTGGCATTTCCCCCCCCAGTCTCAATGAATCTGCCATGACTTTAAACTTCATACCATATTCTAAAAGAAAGTTGAATAGAAGGATATCTAACATTCCCTCTGTTTTGATGGAATTACTGGTTTATTGATATAGCAGTATATTAAATTAGAAACTAATTTCTCCCGTAGATCTTAAAATTAGAACATAGAATAACAGAGCTGGAAGGGGCCTTGAGGGTCTTTTGGTCCAAACCCCTGCTTGAGCACGAGACCCAACACCATTTCAGACAAATGGCTGTCCATTAAAAGCCTCCAGTGATGAAGCACCCACAACTTCTGAAGGCAAACCATTCCACTGGTTTTCTTGCTATTAGAAAATTCCTCCTTAGGAATTTCTCCTTAATTAGTTTCTGTCCATTGTTTCTTGTCTTCCCTTCTGGTGCTTTGAAAATAGATTAACTCCCCTCCCCTTTTGGGCAGCCCCTCAAATACTGGAACACTGCTTTCATGTCACTCCAGTCCTTCTTTTCACAAGACTAGACATATCCAATTCCTGCAAACTTCATATATCTTGATATACTTTAGCCTCCAGTTCCCTAATCACCTTTGTTGCTCTTTTCTGCACTCTTTCCAGAATCTCAATATCTTTTTTTTTTATATGGTGGTGGCCAAAACTGAATTTAGTATTCCAAGTATGGTCTTACTAAGGCTTTGTAAACCAATATTAACATTTCATGTAAGTTTAATTTAATTTCGTTGTACCATGCGCAATGAGAATAAAGTAAAGTGAATTATGTGGTCTTGATTCTGTTCCTCTATTAACGCAGCCTAGGATTGCATTTACTTTTTTGGCGGCTCCTGCACACTATTGGCTCTTATTTAAATGATTGCCCACGAGGACTCCAAGATCCCACTCACAGTTACTGGTATCGAACCAAATTTCATCTTATTTGTATTTGTACAATTGTTTTTTTTTTTTTTTTTTTGGTCTGAGGGTAAACTCCTATTTTTCTCTACATTGAGATTCATTTTATTAGATTGGGGCCAGTGTTCAAGTCTGGAGTATCGGCTATTCCTGCCAAATTAGTGCCATCTGCAAATTTGATGAGTTCTCCTTCTATTCCCTCATCTAAGTCATTTATGAAAATATTGAAAAATACTGGACCTAAAATGGAACCTTGGCTTACCCCACTGCTTACTTCATCACAGTCCTCTGGTAGTTCCCTGGTGTTCCAGGAGCTTTGAAAGATGCGGTTCAATGGTTTCGAGATCACATCAGCCAAGTCCTTCAGAACTCCGGAACATAATCCATTAGTTCCTTGTAATTTGAACTCCTCTAGAGTAGACACATGTTTTCTTACCATTGTATTGCCTATTTTAATTTGTATTCCTACCCTGTCTTTTAATGTTTTGGTGGGTTGCACTATTTCTTCTTTTTGTGTGAAGATAGATGCAAAGAAAGAATTAAGCGGCTCTGCTTTCTCCCTGCTGCACCTCAATTTCTTGCCATCATCTCCCATTAGCAGATGGTCTCCTTGACTTTTTTCTTGTTTTTTATATGTTGAAAGAAACATTTTAAAAAGTTATCTTTGACTTTTGTTTCAAGTATTAGTTCATTTTGAATTTTAGCTTTACTGACCATCTTTGCAGATTCGGGCTATGTCAGAATATTCATGAACTGAATAGGACATAGCAACAGGTCAGCCATTGGGGACTGGCTGGAATAGGACATGGTAACAAAGGTCAGCCAATGTATAGGCATAGCAACTAAGCCAGCCAATGAGGGGTGTTTGGGAGCTGAGACAGCAAGACTGGGCATGCCTTAGGCTTAGTTTAACTGCCCTGTTTAGAGGAAGTTCTCTTTGTCTGTATTAATCTAATCTGGTCTGGTCTCTTAACTCTGAACTGAAAACAATCTCTACTCTCCACCACATTGGAAGAACCACTTTTTGGTATTGTATATATGCCTTATGTGTTATTATGTATATAAAGAATTTAATGAATCCTGCTGAATCAGTTTCCTGTTTGCTTTCTGGCTTTGATTTCTGCAACAAACTTTGACAGGCTATATGCTTGCATTCTGCCTTTTTATGTATTCCTCTTTACATTTTTTGTACTTAACCTTTTTGTCTTTCAGTTTATCAGATAATTCTTTGTGCAAACTTATTGGTTTCTTCTTGTTTTTCTTCTTATTTTTCTTTTTTTTAAACAGTCTAATCCATTATTCTGACTGTTGAAGGATTTCCTAAAGATAATGCAGAGCTTCTCAATATGAGTCACGGTGGTGCAATGGTTAGAGTGCAGTTCTGCAGGATACTTCTGCTGACTGATAGGCATCCTGCAACTTCGCAGTTCAAATCTCACCAGGCTCAAAGTTGACTCAACCTTCCATCCTTCCGAGGTTGGTAAAATGAGACCTCAGATTGTTGGGGAAAAGTGGCTGACTCCGTAAACCACTTAGAGAGGGCTGTAAAAGAACTGTAAAGTGGCATATATGTCTAAGTGCTATTGCTATTCTCTCACATCCACTATTTTTCATTCCCCACACTCTGCAGTTTGAACCTTTCATTGAGTGGCAATTCTAATACCTTGGTAGTGAACGCAGCACTGTAAAACACTAACATGTTATAGTTTTATTAGAAAATGTTTTCCAAGAAATAAACACATCTTTAAAATCAAATTTATTTCCCTGTAGGGAACGGGAACATCAATGGGGGTGAATGGATGATATGGAAAAGAAAATGCTAAGTTAATTTTGCTGATAACATTAGTATATGGTGACCAGTCATAACCAATTATTAACTGACAAAAGCTTATTTCATCACATGAGCTTTCAGAAATTTCACCCTATTCTAAATAAGGTTTAAAGACAAATAAAAATTGTGGCTTGTTCTATCATTTGTTAACGATTCTTGTTTCTTATCATATTTTCCTTACAGTTAAGATGGGGCCTCAGTAAGATAATATAACATTTGGGGGAAAAGATACAAGCCAAGACACCAGCCCCAGAGGCTAAGATGGAGAAAATCTCCACAGCCACCATGGACTTCCCTTTGGTGCTCAGGTAGGTGGGGAGGAAAGTGATCCAAACACTGCAGAAAACCAGCATGCTGAAAGTAATGAACTTGGCTTCATTAAAACTATCAGGCAATTTCCTAGCCAGAAAGGCCACAGTGAAACTGATGAGAGCCAAGAAACCCAGGTAGGCAAGGACAACATAAAACATTAAAGCAGAGCCTTCCTTACATTCCAAGATGGTCTCTCCAATCAGTGAGTGGAAATCAAAGTTGGGAAATGGGGGAGATGTTCCCAGCCAGGTGACACAAATAAGTGCTTGGACCAGAGGACAGGCTACAACTATGGAGTTGGTCAGTGGTTTTCCTAAGAGTTTCCTTCTCCTGTTCCCTGGTTTGGTGGCCATGAAGGCCAGAACCACCATGACAGTTTTTGCCAACACAGAGGAAACTGCTAGGGAAAAGATAACAGCAAAGGCAGTTTGTCTGAAGAGACAGGTGATCTTCCCAGGTTGACCAATGAAGAGGAAGGAGCAGAGGAAGCAGAGCAGGAGGGAGGTCAAGAGGGTATAGGTGAGATCTCGGTTGTTGGCCTTGACTATTGGCGTGTCACAATGTTTAAGAAAAATCACCAGAATTGCAGATGTCATCAAAGAAAGAAGAAGAGTGAGGGAAACTAAAAAGTATCCAAGGTTCTCTTGATAGGCAAGGAAGTGGAGCTTCTTTGCAATGCACTGGTCTTTGTCCTTGTTGGGGCATTGGTCTTCTGGGCATGGGTCACAGTGAGCTGCATCTGAAATCAAGATTCTTTGTCTTACCTTTTCAGTTGCATCTGCCACAAGGACAATCTCTATATCCTACAGGCTGGCTCAGATGTGGCTCCTTTCCTGCAGGGGACAACTTAAAAAGAAAGTAATAGATTATCTTATGATGCACCGGAAAGGACACATCTTCCTTGGTTCAAGGTTGTTCTTAGACAGGAAATAGTTAACTAGTGGAACAACTTGCCTCCAGAAGTTGTAAATGCTCCAACACTGGGAGTTTTAAACAAAATATTGGATAACCATTTGTCTGAAGTGGATTAGAGTTTCCTGCCTAAGCAGAGGGTTGGACTAGAAGACCTCCAATGTCCCTTCCAACTCTATTATCCTATTCTATTCTAAATTGATGAGAGATGAGAAAGGTGACCTGGGGGAGGGGAGAGGAGTTTAGATAAATAAACTGAGAGTTTCTGCTGAAAAATATGAATGCTTTGAACCATCTCAATCTTAACAAAATGACATGATCTGTTGAATGGATTGCTTAGTGCTGAAAGATCCACATTTGAGGTCTGCTTTACCTGTCTGATTAGAAATGGTCCCTTCTGGACAAAGGTCACATTGGTAGCAGCAAACCTGCTCTCCCTCTGGAACTTTTCTCCTCTCTCCTGGCTGGCACCTCTTCATGCCACACCTGGCAAAGGGCACTTCCTTAAAGAGAAAGCAGAAATGCTTAAGATGACTAAGAGATTTGAAAGGGTTTATTTATTGCTCTCCATAATCCTATTTCCATATTCACAATGCCTTCAAAAGAAGACGGTTCAACAGGGTCTACCAGAAACCAAGAACAGGTCATGCAGGACTATGGCCAGTGCCATTCCTAATCCACAGATGGATGCTGGCAATTGGAACTGGGACCTCCGCATACAAAGGAAGGCTTGTAACATTTGAGCTACAGCTAAGACAAAGAATTATGAAGATCTATTTGAACAGGAGCAGTCCCTAGAAATCATTGTTTCAGTCTCTGATTACATTTTGAGTTTCAAGCAGAAGTTCTTCTGAATCCGAAACCTTTGTGGATTGACACAAGTCAGATTTCAAATATATTACATGCAAAGCAGTTTTTATTCACCAAATAGCTGCCATGTTTCCTGATTCAACAGACCTGATGTCCAGTTGGTAGGATGTTCTGCATCCCCAGGAGAGAATGAATCTTTCAATGAAATTATATTTCCTTCCAGTCAGGGGTGAGATTCAGCAGGTTCGGACAGGTTTTGGAGAACCGATAGTTGAAATTTTGAGTAGTTTGGAGAACCGACAAATATCACCTCTGGCTGGCCCCAGAGTGTGGAGGGAAAGGGGATTTTGCAATATCCTTCCCCTGCCATGCCCACCAAGCCGTGCTCACAGTACCGGTAGTATAAAAAATTGAATTTCACCACTGCTTCCAGCTCACCTTTGTGGCCCAGATGATCGCATCTTTGTTAATGGTGAAATCCTGGCCTGAGGGAGCCCTGAGGTTGATTTGACCAACTTTTATGGGGAGAAAAGATTGATTGGGGCAGAGAATCCAGTTGAGAAGATCATATTGAGCTGATCCCAATCCATTTTCTGAGAACGAGACCTCATCTCCAGCACTGTTGTTGAATTGGACCTTCCTCAAATAGTAAAGAATCTGAAAGAAAAGAGACCCTCAGAAGTTAGAATACTTTGCTGAAGGACATAATGGCTTCTATTGTTTTGTGGTGGTCAACATATTAGGAAATATATGTATGTCTAAGAAGCGTTGCCTTGATGGAAATCTGAGTAATGAGGACTAACAAGAAATATTTGACTCTTTCCCCAATAGAACAAAATTGTCTTTTTACACTGGGCATTTATATGATGGTTTCTTCAAGTCCACTTTTACTGATACCTAAACACGAAAATTGAAATGCATACTACAAAATTCATTGTATGGGTTTTATTCCTGGGATAATTGACTATGTACATTTTTAAATGTTTACTTTGAATCAAGGACTTAGGAAATAATTAAATAATTTCTACCAGAACAGTGATAGAATTGGAACTGTTTTAATTCCACTGACTTTCCCTATCTGACAATCAGGTCTGATCGGAATGTGTGAGCTAAGAGAGAGAGCACAGGAAATGAAGTGCCTGCCCTGATTTGTCACTTCACTGTCTAATGTCCAATGTTTAGCCTTTGTCTGACACATTTCTGATGAATTTCAGACCAGGAACCCAGTGGACCAATTCTTCCTGTGTGTATCGAAGTTGTTTTCACACAATCTAAAGAGTAGCACTACAAATGGCAAACTGAACAAATGTGGTTTTGTGCAATTCCCTTATTTTTGTATATCCCAACTTTTTTGGATGCCTTGAGTTTTTGGATATGCTGACTTTTTTTTGGATATCCCACTTCTGCCACCATTTTGTCAAAGGTTCTGTTACGTAGAGCCAAGTGAGTGGGCTCCAAAATCCAAAAGAGCCAACACAACCACACAAGTCCCTTGGCATCCATACAAGCACTCAAAGGAGAATGCTCACTGCTCTCTACTCCATTCTTTCGCACTTCATCTATTCCTCCTTCATTATTCCTCCAACTATTACTTTTTGTGAGTCTTACTGCTGAAGAACAGTTATCTTTCTTTACCTGCTCCAGGCTGCTTTATTTCCCCAGACAATCATGCACCAACCACAACATCTAACCCTTAGCTGCTTCTCTGCTCAGTTTCATAGCCACTGTCAGGGTTCCAAGTAACAGATCCAACAAAATCCAAACTCTGAGGCCTGGATTTTCCTCAAAGTATTAGGAATGCAATATTGGCACAGCTGGTGAAAACCTGACTCTGAAGGTTTTTGCCCCCAGGTCACATGTCCATCATATAGTCCAATCAGTTGACAGTCCCAATTCCAGTTGGTTTTAGTCCACACCTTTCCAGCACCTGGTGAGAACGTCCTTGGCTCCCATGGGAAAGAATGCTATTATGGCTATCTCTATCCCCCCCCTCATGTCCCCACAGTTCCATTGAACACAATTCCACAGTTCACTGTGGCAGCCCCGAGGATGCTCCAAAATGGCTTCAGGGCTAACAGCTCCCAGTTGCTCTGCTGGTTAGGGAGAGATCTTAAAGAGCTGTTGGCCATTTTATAGGCAACTTGCCTTCTCATGATACAGATATTTAATCAGTAATTCAAGAAATACAAATGGAAAACCTCCTCTCTAAGGATCTGTAGACTGGATGAAAAGTCATAGAAATTACCTGCCATGACTGGAGATTTGAGATCTTCTTTCCAATCCTCTTCATGAATGGTTGGGTTGCTGATCCATACCTTGCATGCAACGCATGCCCCACAGCATAAATGGCATTATAGATATTATAACTTTCACCTGTCATGCTGGTCTCAAAGATGTAAGTCGGCACATTCTCTAAATTCTCCTTTCCTGAGCATGTTCTTTTCCCCTTTATAGGGCTCTCTCCTGGTTTGTGAATCATGCAGCCAAAGAGCCTTTCCCACCATGGAGACAGAAAAAGATCCCCTCGTGGGTTCAAAGGGTCTAAAGACAGGAGGAAGTGGCTGAATTCGGAGACATCTCCAGTGTGATGCCTAAAATGCAAAGCCCCATGGAAAGGCTTTAGAAGTTGTAATATGTTTTTAGATCCCACCACATTAAGTTTCCAATGGGAAGTCAGAATCCAAACTTTCTGAAAGGGTGTGTTTCTCATTACTTCATGGCCATACACAGCTACCTGCACATTTGCACTGCTACTGGAATCTCCAAACAGAATAATAACTTCAGCTTTAGACCAAGTCTTGAAAACATGAAGTAATTTTGGCTTCCTGGGAGGAGCCTACTGGTGGGGGCAGCAAAAAATCAGCTGCCTCCGAATTCCTGGCTACGTACCTGTTTAGAGGATCTTCCATCTGACGTCTTATCAGGTTTTCTTATCCTTCAGGCAAGAAGGAAAGAAGAAACTGTTTTGCTGGCAAATGCTCTTCGATTTTTGCAGCTTTTGTGCTTCCAGGAAAGGGGGGCTAGCCCAAGGCAGAACGGCTGTCCGTGCTGGGAACTTCAAACTGCCTTGTGCAGGACAAAGTAGGTCTCTCCCACTCTGCTCTAAGCTTTGTTTGATTTATTCTTATCACGAGCTGGATCCGTTTACTGTGGACAATAATTGCTTATCAACATTTTAGCTTCTTTTCTTTTTCTCCTCCGAAAAATTATTTACTCAGAGGCTTCTAAAATGGCGCCGAGCAGGCTGGCCTCTCCGGTAATAACGAACACTTTTTGCTAACTCTCACAAAAATTCAAAACAAAAGAGATTGCTTATCATTTGTTTTGGTTTCACAATAGAAGAATTTTACTCCTTCATTAACCTTGCTTATTTGGAAGTTAAATGGTGATGAATCTGTTGAATGGTCTTGTTACAATGTTTACTCACTGAAAGTTTTGCCAAGCCTTAAACTTCAAAATAAAAGCCTCTTTACTTAAAGCTGCAAACTCAGGCAATAGAGTTTTATTAACTGCAGGCAGATAAATTTTGAAATGGCTTCAAAACCAAATATTAACTTGAAGTCGTCACCCTCTACTTCCAGGGGCACATCCTCAGTGCCTGGCACAAAGCTGCAGCCTCCGCTTCCTACACCCCCTGCTGGGGATGTGTTAACGAAAGAATTTTTCCTGAGTAATCTAAGCGAGGCTCTCAATGCACAGACAATTAAAATGGAAGATAAGTTTAGAGATAATAGAGAGGTGGTAAAGCAGGAGAGAAAAGAGGAAATGAAAGAAATGAAAGAAGAAATTAAAAGTGAAATAAATGGACTTAAACAGGAGCTGTATGAGAAATTTGATGCTAAGATTGATAAAATTAGAGATGACGTGCTGAGTCTTGTAACTGTATTAACAGAACATATTTCTGGAGTGGAAGATACTCTAGAGGTTCTTAATGATGCCAATGCTAACTTGACATTGAAAACAGAGGTGGTGGAACAAAAAGTGGAAAAAGCTGAAAAAGAAATTATTATGATACAGTACCGACAAATGGAGTTCGCATTAAGAGTAAGGGGGCTGCGTGAGGAGAAACAGGAGAACCTGAAACAGATCCTATCGGAAGCCTTTGACCGCCTGATGGGAAGACCAGGGACCAATCAAGACTGGCGAATTGACAAAGCTTACCGCGTTAACTCCTGGCTGGCAAAGCAGAAGCAGCTTCCTCGAGACATCGTTATATATTTTACTACAAGAGAGTTTAGAAATATGGTACTGCAAGCATCTTATAATACTAAGCTTCAAATTGGCGGTCAAGACCTGGCTGTTTTGAAAGAGATACCACCTCAAATGTTAAGAGCCAGGAGGGACTACACTTTTTTGGTCGAAGAACTCAGAAATCGTCAGATACAGTATAGATGGGATGCACCATTTGGCATCATATTTACATTTGATAAGCAAAGATACCGCCTCAACTCTGTATGGAAAGCCCAAGATTTTTATTATAATATATTGAAGGCCGGACACCCTGCACCATCTGGACCTAGAGAAAGACCACAAGAAGGACAGGATAGACAGCAAACTACACAACCACCAGACAAGATGGAGCATCTCTCTTCTCTAGAAGTGCAAGGTGCTATGGAACCAAGACCTAGCCGCATGACTACTAGACGTATGGAGAAACAAGCTAAAAAGCAACAGCATCAACAATCATCGGCCATCGATCAAGGATCTACAACAACAAATCTGGAAGCAATGGGAGGAGCTAGACCTAAGGTTAAACAGGCTGTGCAGGAAGCTCTAAAAACACTTCAACCAACCAAAGATGACAACTAAGATTTTAACATGGAATGTCAACGGACTGAACTCTCCACAGAAGAGGAAGAAAATATTTCATTATCTCAAACAGTTTAAGAACGATGTAATTTGTTTGCAAGAAACTCATATCAAGTCAACTGATCAAAAATATTTGATCAACTCAAAACTTGGTCAACATTTTGCAGCTTCTGCTATGGAAAAGAAGAATGGTATAGTTGTATACTTAAGAAAAGATATGAAAGCTGAATTAATAGAAGCAGATCCCTTCGGAAGATATATTGCTTTAGACTTAATCTTAGAAGGGAAAAAGACATTACTTTTGGGAATTTATGCTCCCAATCAACAGCAAGATAGATTCTATAGAAATCTTCATGCTAAATTAGTACAGTGGGACTATAGTTCCTGTATACTATTGGGTGACTGGAATGGAGTGATAGATACTAAGAGAGATAAGAAGATTTCCCGCCTAAATACCAAGATGCGAGCAAAGTTACCCAAATCTTTCTTTGACATTATGGATGATTTTGAATTGAGAGACATTTGGCGAGAAAGAAATGCAGAGGAATATGACTTCACTTTCTTCTCAGACAGGCATCAATCCCTTTCAAGGATTGATTTTATCCTAACCACTAATGATTTGCTTTCTAGGGTCAAGAAAACAAAGATTGCAGCTAGGGTCCTTTCGGACCACAACCCAGTTTGGATGGAGTTGGGAAGGGTAGTGCAGGCAAGAAGGTCTTGGAGATTGAATGAAAACTTATTTAGATATGAAAAGTATATTAATGATTGTAAAAAATTACTATCTGAATATTTTGTTTTGAATATGAATAAGGGTACATCTATGGAATTTGTATGGGACGCAAGCAAAGCGTATATGAGAGGAGTTTTGATGAATATAAATAAAACACATAGAAATAAGCAAGGGTTAAAACGAACAGAACTGGAAGAGGAAATTAAGAGAAAAGAGCTGGAGTTAACAATGAACCCAGATGATACAAAGGTTAAGGAAGCTATTAACATATTAAAATCTCAATTTGACATGTTGATCTCTGACCAGGTGGCTACTAATCTATTATATGCAAAACACAATACTTTTTGTAATGCAAACAAACCTGGCAGATGGTTAGCTTATCAGATTAGGAAAAAAAGGAAAACTCGAAATATATCTAAACTGATTTACAGAGGGAAGGAGGTGTTTCAACAGGAAGAGATTCAAAAGGCTTTCTGGGAATTTTTTACAGAACTGTATAAAGGGGATAAAATTAATGGTTTAGACATAGATAAATATTTAGACAAAGAGAAAATACCTTCAGTTAGAGAAGAACACAGGCAAAAATTGAATCAACCAATAACCTCGGGGGAAATCCTGCAGGTAATTAAGCAATTAAAGTCAGGGAAAGCACCAGGTACAGATGGCTTGACAGCGGTTTACTATAAAAACTTACAGTTAGAAATGGTAGAACCTCTTAGAGAATTATTTAATATGATTCAAACGGAAGGTAAAGTCCCTCCATCTTGGAAGACAGCGTTTATATCTTTGATACCCAAAGAAGATCAGGATACTACTCAACCCAAAAATTATAGACCTATTTCATTACTGAATGTAGATTATAAAATTTTTACTAAAATATTAGCAAATAGGTTAATGTTGGTCACTCAACAATTGATACATACGGACCAAACAGGTTTTATACAAGGGAGACAGATGAAAAGTAATGTTAGATTAATTATTAATGCATTAGAATATTTGGGAAAGAACAACCAGATCCCTGCTGCGTTTATATTTTTGGATGCTGAGAAGGCCTTTGATCGAGTTAACTGGCAATTTCTGTTGATGATATTGCAAAAAATGCAGATAGGAGATAATTTTTTACAGTCAATTAAAGCAATATACCAACAGCAAACAGCACAAATCATAGTCAATGGAAGTCTAACAGACTCTTTTCAAATTGGAAAAGGTACAAGACAGGGCTGTCCTTTGTCCCCATTATTGTTTATTATAACTTTGGAAGTATTGTTGAATAAAATACGGGGCTTGGATGGTTTAAAAGGGATCAAGATTAGGCAGCAAGAATATAGAGTCCGCGCTTTTGCGGATGATTTGGTTATAATATTGGAACAACCGCAGGAATCCAGTATGGTTTTAATGAATATGATTAATCAATATGGTCAAGTGTCGGGCTTTAAAATAAACTTAGGAAAAACCAAAATATTAGCTATAAATATGAATATTAAACAAAAGGAAGAATTAGGAGTGATGCTAGGATGTGAGGTAGTTAAAAAAGTCAAATATCTTGGAGTTAACATTTTAACTTCAAATGGGAAATTATATAAGCATAATTATGAACCACTTTGGCATAGCATACAGACAGAGATGAAAAAATGGGAGAAATTGCACCTATCTTTGCTGGGTAGGATAGCGGCAGTGAAAATGAACATTCTACCAAAATTTTTATTTCTCTTCCAAATGTTACCTATACTAAAAAAAGATGCGAACCTTTTAGAATGGCAGAAGGGTATTAACAAATTTGTGTGGGCAGGAAAGAAGCCGAGGGTAAAGATGAAAATAATGCAAGATGCACGTGAGAGAGGAGGATTGAAACTACCTAATTTAAAACTATATTATGATGCAGTGGCATTATCTGTAATTAGTGATTGGATTCACTTAACCAATGATAGAATATTGAACATTGAGGGACACGATCTGCTATTTGGTTGGCATGCTTACCTGTTATTCAACAAAAAATTGGATAAGAACTTTAAAAGTCATATTTTAAGAAATGCTTTATTGCGGGTCTGGAAGAAATACCAATATAAATTAAATGACAAGATACCCATGTGGGCAATTCCTAGACACGCAATTGAAAATATGAATACAGCACAAAAACAGGACAGAATTACTTACAGACAGCTTCTTACCTCGGAAAGGGGGGTATTACAATTAAAATCTTTAGAGGTATTAAAAGAGGAGAAGGTAGTTCAAACATGGTTCCAGTATGGGCAATTACAGGCTAGGTGGAAAATAGATCAAAAAATTGGTTTTATTCAAGTTGAGGATAATCTGTTTAAACAAATAAGAGATCAAAGCTTAATGCATATAAAGAGGATATATAATGTATTAATACAGATGGATTCAGAAACAGAATTAGTTAAAGATTGTATGATAAAATGGGCTCAAAATATTGAGGAACCAATAATGTTGGATACATGGGAAAGAATCTGGGTAAGAAATGTGAAATTTACACAAGCTCAAAATCTGAGAGAAAATTTTTACAAGATGTTCTATAGATGGCATTTAGATCCTAAAAAGTTGGCTTCTATGTATCCGAATGTACAGCCTAAATGTTGGAGGTGTGGTTCTCTCGATGCTACATATTATCATATATGGTGGACTTGCCAAAAGGTTAAGGCATTTTGGATAAAAATATGGTGGGTCATGCAAAATGTTTTTAAAAGAAGGATAAAGTTTAGTCCTCAGTTATTTTTACTAGGTATATGTACTGACTTTACAGTGGTAGAGACCAATTTGACTTTGCACCTGATAACTGCAGCAAGACTGTTGGTGGCGCAATATTGGAAGAAGGAAGACTTGCCTACAATCCAAGAATGGACATTGAAAGTAACAAACTTAGCTGAAATGGCTAAAATATCGGCATATCTCAAAGATCATTCAAATGAGAGATATAAACGAGACTGGAAAAAATGGATTGACTATATACAAAATAAATACGGGACTAAGAAATTCCAGTTAGCCTATGCTTAAGATCAGAAATGATTTAAACTGTTAAAAGTTAGTTCAGTAAGAAGAAGCTAAGGTCAATCTAGAATGTCATTAATTTCTTTATTTCCTTTTTCTCAATAGATTTTAGACTGTGTTAGTTAAAAATCCATACCGGGTACGGGTTCTGGGAAGTCGGGGGGGGGGAAGGAGGAGGGGGGGTGGGGGGGTGGAGGGAGGGAGGGGTACACACAACAAAAAAAAAATTGTACTTCAATGTTTTAATGATTGACAAATGACATATTTGTGTTTTTTTTAAAGAAAAATAAAAAAGTTCTGTTTAAAAAAAAAAAACATGAAGTAATTTTGACTGTGTAGTAGCAAAGATGTCAGATTTCAACTTTTCAGTGAAGGCCAGGCAGATCTCCTTTTCCTTGAGCATTGGCACCAGAGATGAGATGAAATGTTCTCCATTGTCATCTTCAGGGGCCAGAAGCCCAACCCAGTTCCACTGGAAGTACAGGAGCAGTTGTACTAGACCCACATACTGAGGAAATTCACTGGGGTTAATCCGGAAGAAAGAAGGATGAACTGTACTATCTTCGTGTGAGAACTTAAAGTCAACACCAAGCTGGAGAAAGTGGGATTCTTGATAAAGATTTATGGAGATTTAAGGGGAAACCACTGTATCCTGTCTTGCCCCATGAGTCAGATTCAGTGGCTTTGTGAGCTTTAGGTTGTTCCCTTCTAAGGAAGAACCACCAGTTACATATTTTTGCCTAGTTGTGACATGACAGAAGTCAAGGGAACAAATGCATTCAAATTGACTCAAATCAATCTGGCTGAATCAAATTCATTAACAAGTTTCACTTTTATGAAGAACACGTTAGGAAAGAATTCCTGTTGGCAAGTGCAGCATTTCAAAAACATGTCAGTACATTTTGGGGTTAAATAAAAATATGTTTGGACAAATAAAGTTCAAAAACAATTTCAACTATGGTGTGGATTTGTCTGAGTCACATACTCTTCATATTTCCACCCCAATGCTTTTCTTTTTATTGTTGGCTTCTGTGTCTGTGTCTGTTGTTTGTCTACACCATATTGCATCCAATGGAGCCTCCTTACCTTTGGGACTTTGAAGATGCTAAAGATGGAGGCCATCAGCCTTGAGGATTTGGAGTTGAGACCACCAACAACAGAGAGCAGAGGGTCCTGCCTGTCACATTTGAAACCTGGGATCATTTTTCTTCGAGTGGAGAGCAGAGAGAGGCTGTTTGAGGAAATTGACATCTCAATCGGGAAATTACTATAGATATTGAAGCCAAGGGTGATGTTGGGCAGCAGAACCAAATCCTTGTTGATCTCTGTGACTGCAAAGACTAAGGCCATGAAGTGCTGATAGTTCTTGGCTATAAATCTACAGTGGGGAAAATACCCATGGGAAAGCATTACAATGAAGTGTGTGTGCTAGTAGAGATTGCCTTTTTTAATGTACCATTGAGCAGGAAACCTTCAATTGATTGGACTTGCCTGATTTTTACACAAAGGTCCTTGATTGAACTTGGATGGTTTTGTGAAAACTCAAAAAAATAAACCAGTCTATATCCCAATCCATTTATACCCCTCACTTCTTTATTTTGCACCAGTGTCTGCAAGAAGGATTAGGGGTGCCATGCTAGTAGTATTCCAGGATTTGAGGGGCTGCCACAAAGAGGAGGGGCTCAACTTATTTTGCAAAACACCAAAAGGTAAGACAAGAAACAATGGATGGGAAGTAATCAAGGAGAGGAGCAACCTGGAATTAAGGAGAAACTTCCTAACAGTGAGGACAACTAACCAGTGGAACAGCTTGCCTTCAGAAGTTGTAGGTGCTCCATCACTGGAGGTTTTTAAGAAGGGACTGGACAGCCACTTGCCTGAAATGGGGTAGGGTCTCCTGCTTGAGCAGGGGGGTTGGACTAAAAGCCTTTCAAGGTCCTTTCCAGTTCTATTCTGGTTAATCCTTCCCAATTGTTTAACATCCAAACCAATGCTGAGCACAAACTGGAGTCGCAGCAGAAATTTCCCGAAAGCCATCATTCATGAACTGATTCCAAAAACTGAGTTTTGTCTCTCTTTTTTTACAGTGTCCCACACTGGAAAAAAAATTCAGCTTTCATTTGACTTTTCCAGAGGATTTTTATATCTATTATTAGAAGTATTATTTTTAAAGTAATATTATAAGTCATTTTTTTAAGGAAACCAGCATAATTTCTAAGGTGTTCTCCTGTCTCACTTTTCAGCTGATTTATCATCTTCCTATTGTAGAGTTCTGGAAAGATTGAGAATTATACCCTATTTTATGAACTTGGCAGGCTATAGAGAAAATCGCAAAGATTTGAAGTATGCTAGGATAGAATAAATGCAGGAGAAAAAGCAATGGATAGAAACTAATCCAGGAGAGAAGTAACCTAGAACTAAGGAGTAATTTCCTGACAGTTAGAACAATTAATCATTGAAATGACTTTCCTCCAGAAGTTGCAAGGACTCCAATACGGGAAGTTTTTAAGAGGAGATTGGACAACCGTTAGTCTGAAATGGTATAGGGCTTTCTGCCTGGGTAGGGGGTTGGACTAGAAGACCTCCAAGATTCCTTCCAACTCTGTTATTCTGTCGTTCTGCTAACTGAGTTGGGAGGGAGCCTTGGAGATCTTCTAGCCCAACCCACTGCACAAACAAGAGACCCTACACCATTCCAGACCAGTGGCTGTCCAGTCTCTCCTTAAAGGCCTCCAGCAGTGGAGGCTCTTAAGGATATTCATGGAGGACATTAGAAACATCACCAGAACAAGTATTTCTGAAAGTAGCCCCTGAGTCCAAAACAAAGTAAAGAGTTATTTATATATTTCCTCTCCAGATAAAAAAAAAAAACTTACACAAGTTTAAGATGAAGCAAAGTTGGCCTTTTTTGAAAGTCTGGGATGTTGGATGAAATCATGGTTGTCAGAAGAAAATTCCCACCAATAATGAGTTCACCAGACCTGTAATAGTTCATTTTTTCCTGTATCTGGAAAGGAGTTGTCAACACACATTCGGCTGGTATCCTCTTAGCAGCAGGTGGGGCCAGAAGCCAGAAGAGCATCAGCAAGAGAAGAAACCCAGTCATTATTGTCACCTTCCCTCCTAGATCAGAAATCCAGGTTTGTGCAGAAACTGAACTGCAGATAGCACTTAAAATCTTACAAAAGTTTCAATACAATAGATGCTGGCTGTGCCACCTGAATGGCCTCAGGACAGATTTATATCAACCCCTTTTCCTCTTGTCTCTGTTTGGGCTATGACAAAAGAGACAATTGAGGCCAGCTGAGTCTGGCCAAACCCAGGAATTAGCTGTTTGCAAGACATGCTAAGATGACCTGTCCTGCTCCCACTTTAAGAACTAAGAGCATATTGTTTAAAGCAGGTTTTATCTTTGAAGGTTTGTGAGGGTAGAAATCCACAGGGGATACATTAAGAATTATTGTTCTTATGATAATTGCAAGGAAAAGCAATTGTTCTCCCTATTTAGCACTAGATTATTATTCTTTTGCACACCAGAGGGCAAAAATTATGTTTGGGTCTCTTGTTGTCAGTTCACAGACCAGCTTTACTTTAGAGTCAAGGTGAAATTGGGTGTTGGGCCTACAGAAAACTGATCAACTACATGCAAGATGGAGTTTGGTGTGGGTGTTAATGGGGATGGTGACACATGACAATCAGTTCTACCCTACTATGTGTGAATAATAGTATCAATTTTCAATGGGAAAATTGACTTATTTACAATCACATGGCAGGGAAAGGAATTAAAAACTAACTTCTCACATAGATCATAAAAATAGCTAGGAAGATCTCTCAAGATGTCAGGCTAATATGAATTATATAGTGTTGTCTGACAACTAGTTGGAGCCAGAAAATGGAGTCTTCTATGTTTGTCTTGTGAAGTACTGACGATAAACTGTTGAATTGGCTGAGATAATAGGAATGAGTATTTCATTTTATGTGGTTCTCTCCATTCTCTGAAGGTCTTTCCATTCAGTGTTGGTTGGAGCCCAAATCCTTCATGTTTTCCATTTCGAGGCCATGTATCATTCATATCCCAAGGACATTCAATTGTACAACCAATGTTTGACCACTCAATGCTGTCCATGTTTTTGTTCTAGCGGCTGAAGACCATTGGATGGGGAGGAACAGTCTCAATTTTAATCCTAGTAACCTATGGATGGTTGCAGAGGTGGTATTCAGCCGGTTCAGACCTGTTTGGGTGAACTGGTAGCAGGAATTTTGAGTAGTTTGGAGAGCCGGCAAATACCACTTCTGGCTGGCCCCACCCTCCCGCCTCCATTGTTCCCTGTCCTATATTATCTTGGTTTTTTAGCTCAGCTGATTTGCATGGTAGAGTGGATTGTCATGCCTCAGCTGAGCTTAAACAGCTCAGCTCACAAGCACTGACACTGAGATTGGTCTTTGAGTGCTGTGCACACGTGCAAAGCAGGCTCTCATAGAACCAGTAGGAAAAGATTTGGAATCCCACCACTGGATGGTTGGTTTTTTCAGTTCCCTCTTTGGTCAAGAAGAGACTGAAGTGTCACTTGTCAGAAATGAAACAGGATCACCTGCTTGAGCAGGTGTTGGACTGGATGACTTACCAGGTCCCTTCTAACGCTGTTATTCTGTTTTGCCTCAGGATATTATGGAAACAAAGAAATATTCTCAAAAACACTGAAATGGAATCAAACATGGAAATTCTAAGATATTTAATTAAAAGGAATAAAATGAGAAAATTGAAATAATGAGCACATCTTTAACACCAAGCTTTATTTTTGCACAGGGCACTGGACTTCACTGGGGACAATTGGAAGACAAGAGATAGAAAACACTGCATGATTGCTTTTGAAAACAGGAACATTTATTTATTTGTTTACTTATGTATTTCTATTATTTACTTATTTATTTATATTATATTATTTATTGGATGATTCAATTTCAATATCTACCCAACTCAGCCAAGTGACTCTTACTATTACCAGTTATGGCATTATTAAATTGATGTATTCCTTCTTCTCAGTCTTGTTTTAAAAATGTTATCAGATACAAAACATGCCTCAAAAATGTTTCCCATTCATGCATTAGTTAGAAATTTTTGTTTCTCACTATATTTTCTCTATAATTGAGATTGGGCCTCAGCAGAATAATGTAGCATTTGGGAAAGAGATACAAGCCAAGAGAGAAGTTCCAGAGGCCAAAATGGAGAAGATCTCCACACCCAACATGAACGTCCCTTTGGTGCTCAGATAGGTAGGGAGGAAGGTGATCCAAACACTGCAAAAGACCAGCATGCTAAAAGTAATGAACTTGGTTTCATTAAAACTGTCAGGAAACTTCCTTTTAAGATATAAAGTGGAAGAAGAAGCTGTAAAAGAGACAATGATAACCTGGGCCAGAAATAACATAGAATTAGAAGACTGGGACAAATTGTGGGAAAGAAACTATAAACTCACGATGGCAGTAGGCTATAAGGAGAATTTATATAAAATGTTCCACTGATGGCACTTACCGCCAGCGAACAGCTGCCCCTGTTTTCTGGAGGTTTTGTTTTGTCTACTTATTTAAAATATTTATGGAGCCTCCCACCTTCCAGGACACTGTCAGCTTTGCCTGAGAAACTAGATCTGATTCTTGTGTCCCACAAGCTATTAAAAATAGAATTATTCTGGAATGTATTTGGTGTTTAATGCCTTGCCCTCAATCTATACTAGTCTCTGTTTATTTCTTTGTTAGTAAAACATAAATTCAACACAAAAATACTTTGTCACAAAAGCAACTGCTTATGAAGGCTCCTGGATTGGGGCTGAAAGGCAAAAAAAATGGAAGTGGTATGCTCAATCCAATAATTGGGTAGACCAGGTTGCCCTGACAAAAAACATTTAATGTTTCCCCTGGTATAGCCGACAAAGGGAGGAAAGCCCATAGCTTAGAGGTCAATACATCTACCTAATATGCAAGTAGCCCGGGTTCTAATCCCAGAAGGGTATGGCTAGCTGATGAGAGCTAAATAGCTTGAAATAGATCTGTACTAGTTTCCCTTTATAACTTTGTTGGTAAAACATAAATTCAACACAAAAATGGTTTGTCCCAAAATCGATTGCCTGAGAAGGATCCTGGATTGGTCCTGAAAGACAAAAATGAAAATGGAAGCAGTACACTCCATCCCATAAATGGGTAGACCAGGTTGCCCTGGCAAAAAAAAATCCTTGCTCTCAATTTCATTGGTTTTATAGGAAATATGGCTAAACTCAGCATAGCTCTTCATACCTTTCCCTTCCTTCAGGCCACCATAGTTTCCACCAAATCTGTACAGCACAAAATAATTGCCCTTCCTTCTTTCAGGTTCTTTTGGGAGTCTCCCCTCAATTCCCCCCATCCATGACTTTCTGTTCCAGATGGCAAATGGAAATAGAGGTTCTGCAACACTCTGCCAAGGGCTTCTTCTGAATAGTTTGCTCCAGAGGTGGTATTCAGCCAGTTCTGACCGCTTCTGGCAAACAAATAGTGAAAAATTTGAGTAGTTTGGAGAACCAGCAAATACCACCTCTGGCTTGCCCTGCCCCCATCTATCCTCTGCCTCCCAAATCACAGATGATCTGAGTCCCAGCTGATTGGCTGGGTCTTCTTATGTTGCCTTGCACCAGAGAATGGAGCTTGAAAGCAGGTTAGTGGAGTGGGGAGGGAATGGGGATTTTACAGTATCCTCCCCCCGGAATTGGGTGAAAATGGAGATTTTACAGTATCCTTGCCCTGGAGTGGTGTTGGAATGGATATTTTACAGTATTCTTCCCCTGGGGTGGTGTTGGAATGGAGATTTTACAGTATCCTTCCCCTGGAGTTGGGCTGAAATGGAGATTTGACATCATCTTTGCCCTGGAGTGGGATGGAAATGGAGATTTTGCAGTATCCTTTTCCTGCCACACCCACTAAGCCATGCCCACCAAGCCACACACACAGAACTGCTAGGAAAAAATTGAATTCCACCATTGGTTCGCTCAATTCCTCTGCCAAATACAACTGTTTTGGTATTTGATATATTAATTTGCAAATACATTCAACAAGTATGTATTTCAAATCTAGGAAACAATTATTTTGACTTCTGAGAAAACATTTATTGTCATTCATGCTTCTTTCCTTTCTTCCATTCATCCCTTTGTCCTTCCTTCTTCATCAATAAAAAGTAGTAACAATTAGCAGGGACAGAAAAATATTGTTAATATCTACTTTTAATATCTACTATTGTTATTATCTTACATCTTCATAAAGTATTTTTAAATTAATAAAGAGAAAAACGATGTGGATTATTTGAATTCTATAATTTATTTTAAAAGAACTAGTAATCAGTTGAATGAAAAAATTAATAAGAAATTCAGCAAACTTTCAGTGAACTATGGAAACAAACGTGCTTAAAAATAATGATAGTAAATCCACCCCAACATATTTTCTTAGACACTTTTGATTCAAATAAATCCATCATTTTGGAAAGGAATATTTACATCTTTAACGTCCAGATTTATTTCCAAAATGATCAACTCAAGGGGAACGACTCAGAAGAGGATCTGGATTGGGGTGAACAAACTCGTACTCAATCCTGACAAGACTGAGTGACTGTGGATGTTGCCCCCGAGGGACAGTCCAGACAGCCCATCCTTGATTCTGGGGGTGTGTGTGAAAACTTACACCCCTCAGAGAGGGCCCGCAATTTGGGAGTCCTCCTGGATTCACAGCTGACACTGGAACACCATTTGTCTGCTGTGACCAGGGGGACCTTTGCCCAGGTTCGCCTGGTGCATCAATTGCAGCCCTACTTGGATCGGGGGGCACTCCAAACGGTCACTCACACCCTAGTCACCTCAAGTCTGGATTACTGCAACACGCTCTACATGGGGCTACCCTTGAAAAGTGTTCGGAGATTGCAACTAATGCAGAATGCAGCCGTGCGAGAGATACTGGGTGTACTTAGGTACACCCACGTTACACCGATCCTCCGCGAGCTGCACTGGCTACCTATTGGTCTCTGGATGCAATTCAAGGTGTTGGTTATTACCTTTAAAGCCCTACAAGGCTTAGGGCCAGCATACCTGCGAGACCGCCTACTGCCACACTCCTCCCAACGGCCGCTGAGATCCCACAGGGTGGGCCTCCTTCAGATGCCGTCAGCCAGACAATGCTGGCTGGCGGCTCCCCAGAGGAGAGCCTTCTCTGTGGATGCTCCGACCTTTTGGAACGAGCTACCCCCAGAAATCCGGACCTTACCCACTCTCATGGCCTTCAGAAAAGCTGTTAAAACATGGCTATTCTGACAGGCCTGGGGCTGTTGACCTCATTGTTGAGATCCAGCCCCGATCTTAACGAATTTATGCATGTTGATTTTAACCTGTTTTTATTTTCATTTTTTATTATTTCTTTTTCTTTTGTTGTAAGCCGCCCAGAGTCCTCCGGGATTGGGCACCCTATAAATTGATTAAATAAATAAAAATAAATAAGAGAAAATTAAAAAAATAAAATAAAATGTAAGTGACTGTTTCAGATTAACAGATACTTTGTAATGGTTTGCATCATCTGATTATTTCATGGGAAAGCCCTTTCCTCATTTCATATTTTAAAGAAAGCTGATAAAAAAAAAGTCCAAAAATCAAAAAAAAGTTCTCAGAAACTACATTAGTCAGAGATTCTTGGGTCTCATTATGTTTTCTCTACAATTTAGATCGGGTCTCAGTAGAATAATATAACATTTGGGGAAAAAGATGCAAGCCAAGAGACCAGCCCCAGATGCTAAGATGGAGAAGATTTCCACGGCCACCATAGACTTTCCTTTGGTGCTCAGATAGGTGGGGATGAAGGTGATCCAAACACTGCAGAAGATCAGCATGCTGAAAGTAATGAACTTGGCTTCGTTAAAGCTGTCAGGCAAGTTTCTAGCCAGAAAGGCCACAGTGAAACTCACAAGGGCCAGAAAACCCAGGTAGACAAGGACAGTGTAAAACATTAAAGCTGAGCCTTCCTTACATTCCAAGATGGCCTCTCCAGTCAAGGAGTGGAAATCAAAATTGGGAAATGGGGGAGTGGTTATCAGCCAGGTGGCACAAAGAATTGCCTGGATCAGGGGACAGCCTAATACAATGAAGTTGGTCAGTGGTTTTCCTAAGAATTTCCTAGCCCTGTTTCCTGGCTTGGTGGCCATGAAGGCCAGAACCACCATGACAGTTTTTGCCAAGACAGAGGAAACCGCAAGGGAAAACAGAATGGCAAAGGCTGTTTGTCGGAAGAGACAGGTGAGCATCCGAGGTCGCCCAATGAAAAGGAAGGAGCAGAGAAAGCAGAGCAGGAGAGAGACTAGGAGGATGTAGGTGAGATCTCGGTTGTTGGCCTTGACAATTGGCGTGTCATGATGTTTATGGAAAACCACCAGGACTGCAGATGTGGTCACAGAGAGAAAAAGAGCAAGAGAAACTAAGATGTATCCCAGAGTCTCTTGATAGGAGAGGAAGTGGAGCATCTTGGCAATGCAGTGGTCCTTGTCTTTGTTGGGATACTGGTCTTCTGGACAGGGGTCACAGTGAGCTGCATCTGAAATCAAGAGTCATTTTGTATTTCATGATGGATCAAAAAGGGTTAATCATCCTTTACTGATGACCCTGATGACAGGTTAGCTAGAGACAAGGATGTTTTCACCTCTTTGGCTCAAATTCTCTGCTTTGTGTTTTGCAATTACACTTTCAGGATTTTGTTGCAGAGGAGAATACACAGATATAGCTGGATATAACTTCTCATTCCACAACAGGTCTATCAATTATCTGGGACTGAACAATGATATTCTAGATAATAAATAATAGAGCTTGAACCTCACACTCCTTCATGAAAAGATTTGTAGTGGGATTTCCCAATGGGTTGTAAGAGAAGGAGTAGAAAGTCAAGGAGGTAACACATGAAGAGCACCAAGGACTCCTCAACACATGAATTGTGTCCCAAACTACCTTGCGTTAAATTGCTGAGCAGTGGGACAGGTTGTCTCCTAAGGACAACCTCAGGACAACCCTGAGACAGGTGGCCTGGGGTGGGAGGTGGGCAGGACAGTTTAGATCCATAAAATCAGAATTTCTGCTGAAAAACATGACTATGTTGAAGAATGTCAATTTATGAAAAATAAGATCAAAATTGATATTTGCTTCTACTGAGTGGTTTCCTGGATCTTAGAAGATCTACATTAAAAGTTTGTTCTACCTGTCTGATTAGAAATGGTCCCTTCTGGACAAGGGTCGCATCGATAGCAGCAGACCTGCTCTCCCTCTGGAACACTCCTCTTCTCTCCTGCATGGCACCTCTTCATGGCACATCGGCCAAAAGGCACTTTCTGAAAGAGAATAAAGAGATGCTTGAGATGGCAAAAGCAACAAACATGCTTCACTGATTCATTTGTACATTTCTGTTTCCATTATCAAAATGTCTTCAAAAGAAATGGTTAACTGGGCTCTAGCAGAAACTTGGAAAAGGCACAGGGAGATTAAGGCCCATTCCTTTCCAGACCACCAATGGATGCTGGAGATTGTAACTGGGGCTTGACATGCAATAGAAGGGTCATGAATTGAGCTATAGCTTTTCTGAAGGAAACACTGATGGAGATCCAACTGAATGGGAATGGTCCATGGAAACCACTATTGGCTGCTCCATCTGCTTCCTGAGTATAAAGTAGAATTTCTTCCTAATCTCAAATCTTTTGGATCTGTCACAAATCAGACCTCAAATATGTTAAATGCAAAGTAGTTTTGTCATCAAATGGTTGCCAAAGTTTTGATTCAGTAACCTGTTCTCCAGTAAGGGAGATGTTTTGAATCCCCAGAAGAGAATGACTCTTTTGCTGCATTTATTTTAACTTCCAGCTCACCGTTTTTGTCCAGACAATTGCATCAGAGTTAATGTTGAAATCCTGGCCTGGGGGAGCCTCAGGTTCTACCTGTCCAACTTTCCTGTGGACTAAAGATAGATTGTGGAGAAGAACCCAGTTGAGAAGATCATAATGAGTAGATCCCAGTCCACTTTCTGAGAAGGAGATTTCATCACCAGCACTGTTGTTGAAGTGGACCTTCCTCAAATAGGGAAGAAGCTGAACGAAAAGAAATTGGAATAACTGGTTTCTATCATTGTGTGATGGCCCTCATATTAGGGGATTCGTATCTATCTGAGAATCTAGAGGAGTTTTCTTGTTGAAGCAATGTAGAATAACATCAATTTTTTAACTACTTCCCCTACAAAAGTTTCTCTTTTGAATTGGCCATTTGTATTACAGCTACTTCAGCTGCAGTTTTTATCAGAATGGTGTCTACATACAAATATGTCAAATTCAAAATTCTTTGTATGATCTTGCTTCAGTGATACTAGGCTCTTTTTAAATGTTGACTTTGGCCCAAAGTCTTGAAAATGAGTAATGCATTTTAGGAACGATTAAATCATTTCTACCACATCGGTGTAGAATCCCAGTGACTTTCTCTAGCTGAAAATCAAGGAAAGCAGAATGTGGGAACAAGATATGACCAAGTGGGGCCATGTGAAGGAATTTCCTGCCCCAGTTTGTTATTCTACTGTCCAGGAGAGACCCAAGGTTTAGCATTTGATGCCGAATTATGTGCTTGCTTATTCCCTTCTTGCCATTTTCTTCCATTAATGGATCAATTGTTTCCTTGATTTTTTTCTTCTTTTTTAAATGTTGAAATAAGGTTTTTTTATTTTTTTGTACTTTTGTAAAGGTTTTGTAAAAGGAAAAGTTCCTTTTAATATGCCAATTAGCAAACATTCCTTCTTTATTTCTGTTTTGCTAATACTCCCTTCACTCTGCTAAGGATTTGTTTTCCACACATTGCCTGCCCTAATTTGTGGCTTCACTGGCCAAAGAGATCCGTTCTTTAGCCTTTTAGGCAGAAATAAAAAACATCTGATGAATTTCAGACTAGGTTGAGTCCAGTTCTGTGTGGTAAATTTGACAAAGGTTGCTTGGACACAACAAGCTGTTCAGTACAACACGTTGCAAACTAAAGACACGAGGAAGGTCACACAGCATGCTAAGCCATAGAAACACAAACCAAGGTTAAAATCAACTGAGTTTAGTATCTTTTTAAAAAGTAGTACAAGATTGGAAAATGAGGAGAGATCTGCACCACAGAATCACCAAAAGTCAGGCATGATGGATAACATCATCATCATCAAGGGTACATCCATAAGGAAACTGAGGTGGTTCTGCAAATGTGCCTACTAGGAATGTTGAAGCATCTTGGAAAATTGCCATCTTGTTCTATGTTCTCTCTTGCTCCTGGATGGTGCTTCCTCCCTGGAATGTCCACTTTATGAAACTCAGGCAACCCTTGAAGACCTTTGAAGAACTTTTAGGAAGGTCTTTCCTACAGGAACCTCATGGGCAACTGGCTTGGATTATTTCTCTTCTCCCCTCCCCCTCTCTCAACAAAATATTTTGTTTAATTCACTTTACTGTTGTTTTCTGCTTAAATACTGTTTCAGTCTTGTTTGATTCAGTAATATGATGCCATGCATATATTTGATGAAAGAAATACAAATTGTGAGTTTCCTATTTAAAGGTGATGATGATGATGATGATGATGATGATGATGATGATGATGATGATGATGATGATTGCAAAAAATACCTTTTATGACTGGACATTGGATCACTCTTGATAATCTTCCATTTATTACTTCCTATTCTGCTCTCAGTTACTTTGTGTTTTTGTTAATAATTGCTGTTTTAATCTGGTTTGATGCAGAATTGATGCAGTGACATGATGCCATAGAATTGTTTAATTCAAGAAAAACACCTGGGGATCTTCCTCTCTAAGCATCTGTGTCCTGTATTAAAAACCTTTATCCAGTCCAAGGAATGGACTGGGCCAAAAAAAAACAACTCACAGAAATTACCTGCCATGACTGGACATTTGAGATCCTCTTTCCAATCCTCATCATGGCTGGTTGCCCTCTGGATCCATGCATGGCATGTAACGCGTGTGCCACAGCATAAATGGCATTGTAGATGTTGTAACTTTCCCCTGTCATGCTTGTTTCAAACACGTAAGATGGCAGATTCCGTATATCCTCCTTTCCTGTACATGGTTTCATCCCCTTTGGAATTTTTCTGCCTGATTTGTAGATCTTGCAGTAAAAGACAAATTCCCACCACTTTGGGAGAAAAATGTCCCCTTGTGGGTTCAAAGGGTCTAAAGACAGGAGAAAACGTCTGAACTCTGAGACATCTCTGGTGTGGTCCCTAAAATGCAAAGCTCCATGGAAGGGCTTTATACTTTTCAATAAGTATTGAGGTTTCAACACATTAAATTTCCAACTGGATGTAAAGATCCAGACTTTCAGAAATGATGCATTTCTCTCGGTTTCATAAGTAAACATAAGCGCCTGTACATTTGTAATAGTATTGGAATCTGCAAACAAAACAATCACTTCACCTATAGACCACGTGTTAAAAATTTGAAGTAATTTCGAATCTGGAGTAGCAGCAAAATCAAATTTCATAATTTCAGTGAAGGCCAGGCAGATCTCCTTCTTCTTCAGCATTGGCACCAGAGAGGAGATGAAATGTTCTCCACTGTCATTTTCAGGGGCCACCAGCCCAACCCAGTTCCACTGGAAATACATGAGCAGCTGGGCTATACCCACGTACTGAGGAAATTCCCTGGGATTAATCTGGAAGAAGGACGGATAAACTCTTCTGCCTCCCTGAGTGAACTCAGAGCCAACACCGAGCTGGAGAAAAGGAGAATCTTCTTGAAAAGACAAAGGACATTTTAATGCTGATTTTAAGGGTCCCCATTGTGTGATTTATTGCCCCACCAGTCCACTTCGAGTGGAAGGTTTCATCTTCCTCCCTTCTTAGGAAGAGCCGCCAGTTACCAGTTTTGACTGGTTGTGGTAGATCAGAAGTCAAAGGAACCAAACATCTACCTGACATAGAGAATAAACTGCATTGAAAGGTGTAGAAAGATGATCAACTTCTATGAAAGTTAGGAAGTACTTCTTCTTTCAGAATTTTCAGAGCTGAGGTGGCGCAGTGGTTAAATGCAGCACTGCAGGCTACTGCTAGATCAGCAGTTCAGCGGTTCAGATCTCACCGGCTCAGGGTTGACTCAGCCTTCCATCCTTCCGAGGTGGGTAAAATGAGGACCCGGATTGTTGGGGGCAATATGCTGACTCTCTGTAAACCGCTTAGAGAGGGCTGAAAGCCCTATGAAGCGATATATAAGTCTACTGCTATTGCTATTGCTATAATTATATCAATATCTCTTTGTGGTTATATAAAAATGTATCCTCATATATAAAATCCAGAAATCAATTCAAATACAGGATGGATTATTTCAATCATATATCCCTGCTATTTGCTTTCACACTTGGCTTTTATCTGTTTGTCTACTCAATATTGTATCTCCCCACTTACCTGTGGGATCTTGAAGATGCTGAAGATGGAGGCCATCTGCCTTGAGGATTTGGGGTTTTCACCCCCAATGATGGAGAGAAGGGTGTCCTGCCTGTCACATTTATAACCTGGAACCATTCGGCCTCGTGTGGAGAGCAGGGAGAGGCTGTGTGAGGAAATCTGCCTGTGAAACTTGCTATTCTGATAAAAGTGGAAGCCAAGAGTGATGTTGGGCAGGAGATCCAGATCCTTGTTCACCTCCATGACAGTAAACACCAAGGCTAGGGAGTACTGGTAGTTTGGGGGTGTGACTCTGTAATGAAAAAAATATTGGGGATCATTGTATTTTGTGTGCTGTTGAAGTTGGCATTGCCTTTTTTGGATGTCCTTGGAAGAGAAAGTAACAAATTTAATTGGGTTTTTTTTGGGGGGGGGGGTGTTAAGGATGTTCCTTGACTCAACTTGGGTGGATTTCTGAGTAAAGAGAAAATCCAGGTCTTTCTTATCTCAGATCATTTACACACACACCCTGTTCTCCCTCCTTCCTTCACTTGGTCTGAAATCCTCCCCAGTTGCTCTTCTTCATCCCTAATCATTTTTTCCCTCTCCCGGAGCAGCTTCTTCAGGTCTGAGCAAAAGACTCCAGTGAGGGTCAAAACACAGACTCACTAAGGGCCATTATTCATGAGCTCTGCTGATTCCTATCCTATTTCTTGAATTTGCCTCTTTATTGAGACAAGGACTAAGATCTGAAGATCCCCAGAATGAGTATTTCTTAAAAGAGGCCCTGAATCCAAAGGAAAGAAAATAATCACCTACATCTTTCCCCTTCAGATGAAACTTACGTGACTTTATTACCTAGATGGAATGGGTCCTTTTGAAAATCTGGGATTCTGGACATCAAAGATGTGAGCAGGGCCAAATTCCCTCCAATAATCAGATCACCAGGCCTGTAAAATTCCCATGGATATCGAAAGTTAAACAATTTTTGGGATGCAAATACGGTTTGAATCTCCTTAGCAGCAATTGAGCGAAGGAGCCAGAGGAGGAGCAGCAGCAGGAGAGGCAGCCCAGTCATTCTTCTCACCTTCCCTCCTAGATCAAAAATCAAGGTTTGTGCAGAAGCTGAATTGCAGGGAGCACTTGAAATCTCAGCAGAGTTTTAACACAATAGACAGCTTTGGTGCCTTCTAGATGGCCCCAGGACAAATTTATCTGCTGTCTCTTTGTAGTAACACATTTGTATTATGTCACTTTATTTCTTCTTATCTGTCATATTCTGAAATTAAACTATGTGCTGTATTTTATACTATTTAATGATAAGGTTGCAAGACTAATCAATCAATAAAATACTGTATCAACCATTCTTTCTCTTACCTGTCTTTGTGCTTTGATACGAAGGCCAGCTGAGTCTCACCAAACCCTGGAGTTAGCTCTATGATAGACAAGGTAAGGTCTCCCAGCAGTGTGAGAATGTAGAACATATATTCGAAAGCAGAATTAACCTTGGAAATTTTTTCTGGATTGAAATCCACAGGGGATACAATACGAATTACTGTTCTTCTGATAATTGCAAGGAAAAGCCATTATCCTACCCACTGAGCAATAGATGTTGTTTGTACATCAGATAAGAAAAAACATGTTTGTGTCCCCTGTAGCTAATCCACAGAGCAGATGGACTTGAGAATCAAAGTGAAGTAAACTTGTTGCCCTATCTGAAAGTGAACATCTGCATAGAAGATGGAGTTTGATCTGCATCATAGTATGCTCAGACAGAATGGGTGCTGATGGGGCAGGGTGGCAGTCAGCTGTACCCTAGTAAGGGTGAGCAATCATGCCAACATTTAGGTGGAATAAGAGGTTTAGTTATATCCACAAGACAGAGGATGGAATGGATGGATTGATGAAGTTTATATCTCATGCAAAGTGATTCTGAGCAGCATACAACAGTCCAGTAAAATTGTTAATAAAGAAGACAATCATTGCTTAAAACCTTTATACAGCATTTATTAAAAAGAATTGAAATTATCAGGGTCCCCAAGGCTACTAGCATGACCAGTTCTGAGGGAACTTCAGAAGCTCAGGAGTGATGAGGCCACCAATGCAGCTCAGCAAGCAAAGGTATAATGAGACCTACCAGAAACATAACTGCTCTTGCTAATGCAGTTTTCACCAGCTGAAGTTTCTGGATACTCTTCAAGGGAAGGCCCATATGGAACACATTGCAATAGTCCAACCGAGAGGTGATTAGGGCATCCTTTGTCCTAGAATGGGTGCAACTGGCACATAAAAAATGTTGTGAAAAGGCCCTTCTAGCCTTAACTGCCACTTGATCCTCAAGCAGGAGTTGTGAGTCCAGGAGGACCACAAAGCTCTCACAGGGACTTTTTGGGGCAATGCAACACCACCCAGCACCATAGATGATGTAGTCCTAGAATTAGAGATCCCCCAAACCCAAAGCCACTCAGTCTTGCTGGGGTTCCTTAGAAGCCTGTTTTTCCCCATGCAGACACTCATAGCCTTCAGATAGCAGGACAGGACATGAACAACACTGCTTTATTTGCCAGAAGCACCGATGTTCAATTGGATGTCATTAGCATTTTGAGTATACCTCACCACATGGAGATGGATGAGGTTACCCTGGGGTCTCATGCAGATGTGGAATAGGAGAGGGGCCAGCACTGGCCTCTGTGGCACCTCATGGTGGAGTCCTTAGTCGCCACCTGGAATACAGCGGCGGCGGGGGCTCTAAACCGGATTGCGCCTTTGCGACCTCTCCGAGGCAGTGGATCCAGGAGGACCCCTTGGTTCACCGAGGAACTCCGGGACATGAAGCACCAAAAGAGACGCCTAGAGCGCCGCTGGAGGGCCAGTGAATCTGAGTCAGACCGAGCACTGATGAGAGCCTTTATCAGAGCCTATCTCGTGGCAATATGGACGGCGAAATGTTCGCATTTTGCCGCCCTTATTGCATCCGCTGAATCGCACCCAGCCGCCTTGTTTAGAATAACCTGCTCCCTCTTGAAAGGGAGGGATGCGGATGACCCTTTACAAGGTAGAGCTGAGGAATTTGTTCAGTATTTAACGGATAAAGTTGCTCGGATTCGGACAGAGCTGGACTCCAATTGCACGGTAGCAGCCGAGGTACTGGGGGAAGGTCTTGAGCATATTTTATGGATTGAGTTTCAACTTGTCTCTCCTGAGGAAGTGGACAAGGCCATGAGAGCGGTGAGTGCCTCCACCTGTATACTGGACCCGTGCCCCTCCTGGCTGGTCTCGACCAGCAGGGAGGTGACACGCGGCTGGATCCAGACGATAGTTAACACCTCTCTCTGGGAGGGAATTTTCCCGCTCCTCCTAAAGGATGCAGTGGTGAGACCCCTCCTGAAGAAACCATCTCTTGACCCAGCCATTTTGAGCAACTATCGTCCAGTCTCCAACCTGCCCTTTGTTGGGAAGGTTGTTGAGAAAGTGGTGGCCTCTCAACTCCGACCGAGTGGCTACTGATGTTCCCTCCCAAAGATTGGCCAAGTATTCCATCTCTCAGGCTGGGGGTTGAAATTATATGCCCCTCAGAGAGGGTTCGCAATTTGGGAGTCCTCCTGGATCCCCAGCTGACTTTAGAACACCATTTGTCGGCTGTGACCAGGGGGACCTTTGCCCAGGTTCGCCTGGTGCACCAATTGCGACCCAATCTGGATCGGGAGGCCCTTCAGACAGTCACTCATGCCCTTGTGACCTCAAGACTGGATTACTGTAATGCGCTCTACATGGGGCTGCCCTTGAAGAGTGTTCGAAGACTTCAGCTAGTCCAGAATGCAGCCGCGCAAGCGATCGTGGGTGCACCCAGGTACACCCACGTTACACCTATCCTCTGCGAGCTGCACTGGCTACCCATGTCTCCGGACTCGCTTCAAGGTGCTAGTCGTTACTTATAAAGCCCTACATGGCATCGGACCTGGGCACCTGAGAGACCGCCTCCTGCCAATTACCTCCCATAGACCGATCAGATCGCACAGACTAGGCCTCCTCTGGATCCCATCTGCCAGCCAATGTCGGCTGGCAACTCCCTGGGGGAGAGCCTTCTCTGTTGCAGCTCCAGCCCTCTGGAACGAGCTCCCCGTGGAGATCCGGACCCTTACTACTCTCCCGGCCTTCCGCAAAGCCACTAAGATCTGGCTGCTCCCGCAGGCTGGGGGGCTGTTGAAATAGCCAGCCCCACTCTAACTATGAATGTTGTCTATTTTAAATTGTTGTTTGTCTATTTGTCTATTATCCCCTTCCTTTGTTTATTGTAAGCCGCCTGGAGTCCTTTGGGTGTGGGCAGCATACAAGACCAATAAAATACAAAAAAAAAAAAAAAATACAAATACACATAAAGAAGCTCCAGGATGTGATCTCTCCTCCACAATTGCCATTGAGTCAGTTAAGACAAGGATGGACACAGTATCTTAGCTGTTCCTAGCACTTCATTCTTCTGGGCCTATAACTCTACTGTTGTTCCTGGGATCTGCTGGAGCTCCTTTACCAGTTTAGGAGTCACCGCCCAAAATACCCCTATCACTAGGACCACTTTCACCTTGATTTTCCAGATCTTCTCCAGTTCATCCTTTAGACCCTGGGACTTTTCCAGTGTCCTATCCTCCTTCTTCCCGATCTTGCTGTCATTTACAGATACTGATTAACAGAGTTGGAAGGGACCTTGTAGGTCATTGGATCCAACACACCACCCAAGCAGACCTTACACCATTTTTGACAGATGGAAGTCCATTCTCTTCTTGAAAGCTTCCACTGATGAAGCTCCCACAACTTCTAAAGGTAACTTCTGGCCATTGGACACTGCTTCATCTATCCCCACCTCTGTCTACTTCTCCATGAACTCTATGTCTGGTTCATTGGCCAGGACCTGCCTGTCTGATTTGATCTGGAAATCCCAGAGGATCTCAGCCCTATTATTCTCCACAACTTTGTGTGGAATATCACAACTGTGTTTTAGAAGGTTTAGCCCATACACTGTGCTTATGTTCCTGTTCCAACTACTTGGTATACTGTCCCTGCCTGCATCTTATACCCTGTTACTTTATGTATTGGATTCTCTCTGAGGCTGGATGCAATATTGAGGTGTGATCTACCCAATATATAATAGGGATCCATATCCATTGAGTTGGAAACAACGCATGGAATTCTATGGGCCAGATCTCTCCACACCTTCTGATCCTGCATTACATTTTTGAGCTGTTTTATGCCCCAGCTGCTGTCACTTTTTTAAGTGTCCAGCCATGGCATTTTTTGGTGGCCTGTTTTACTTTTACCACTAACTCTTCCAAATATAACTGTTTTCTCCAGTGAATTTCCCTACATGATATGACCAAAGTAAGTGAGACTCCATTTCATAATTTCCTTCCAGCATCATGGCTGGTGTTATGTGTTCCAGTGCTTGCTTGTTAGTCACAGTTACTGTCCAAAAGGTTGTTTAATGTGTTATTCTAATTAGTTAAGCATACCACATCACCATACTGAGACCTAAGCAGAAATGTTTTAATACTCTAAATTGTATCATTCCAAATCTGAAATGCAAATAAAAGGAATTTCAAACAGGAACTAAAATGATGTGTCTTTGGACAAAATTGATTATAAATAAAAATAGCAATAGCACTTATGCTTATATGTCACATGACAGTTCTTTTGGAAGTTTACAGAGTCAGCTAATTACCCCCAACAATCTGGGTCTTCATTTTACTGACCTCGGAATGAAGGAAGGCTGAATTGACCTTGGGAGGCTGAAGATAGAATCCCTGGGAATCAGCAAAATTAGCTGCAATTCTGCATTTTAACTACTGCACCATTAAATATTTCCATGATTTCCAATCATTGGAAGGACAAGCCACTCTCCTATTTCATTATTGTTAAGAAACCACATCAAATTAAAAAAGGGCCAAAGGGCAAAATAAAAGTTACAAGTTTGCATATGAATCAAAGATTCTAGTGCCCCATTATATTTTTTCTCTGGTTCAGATCTGGCTTGAATAGGATAATGTAGCATTTGGGAAAAAAGATGCAAGCCAAGAGACCAGCCCCAGAGGCCAAAATTGAGAAGATCTCCACAGCCACCATGGACTTCCCTTTGGTGCTCAGGTAGGTGGGGAAGAAGGTAATCCAAACACTGCAAAAGATAAGCATGCTAAAAGTAATGAATTTGGCTTCGTTAAAGCTGTCAGGCAATTTCCTAGCCAGAAAGGCGACAGTGAAACTGACCAGGGCCAAAAAACCCAGGTAGGCGAGGACAGCATAAAACATTAAAGCTGACCCTTCATTACATTCCAAGATGGTCTCTCCTACTAAGGAGTGGAAATCTAAGTTGGGAAATGGGGGAGAGGTTGCTAACCAGGTGACACAAAGAACTGCTTGAATCAGGGGACAGGCTAAGACAATGGAGTTGGTCAGTGGTTTTCCTAAGAATTTCCTTGTCCTGTTCCCTGGCTTAGTGGCCATGAAGGCCAGAACCACCATGACAGTTTTTGCCAAAATAGAGGAAACTGCAAGGGAAAAGAGAATGGCAAAGGCAGTTTGTCGGAAGAGACAGTTGAGTGTCCGGGATTGCCCAATGAAGAGAAAGGAGCATAGGAAGCAGAACAGAAGGGAGACCAGGAGGATGTAGGTGAGATCTTGGTTGTTGGCCTTGACAATTGGTGTATCATGATGTTTAAGAAAAATTGCCAGAACTGCTAATGTTATCATGGCGAGAGAAAGTGTGAGAGAAGATACAGCATATCCCAGAGGCTCTTGATAGGCAAGGAAGTGGATCTTCTTGGCAATGCAGTGGTCCTTGTCCACGTTGGGATATTGGTCTTCTGGGCAGGGATCACAGGAAGCTGCATCTGAAATCAAGAGTACTTTACAATATCACGGAATATCAAAAAGGAGAAATCATCCTTCAATATTGATTATCCTGTGGACAGGTTAGCCTGAGACAAGATTGCTTTCACTTCTTTTGCTCAAGTCTTCTGCTTTGTATTTTGCATCGACTCATTTTATTTTTAGATTGAATCTTTCTTTGATCATTTTCATACCATTATTGCTTTTCTAGCCTTCAGGTGCCTTTGACAATCGCTTGACCATTTCCTCTCTGTGGCAGCCCCTCAAATATTTGAAAATTTCTATCATTTCTCCCCGGTCCTTCTGTTTACTAGACTAGCCATGCCCAGTTCCTGTAACCATACTTCATTTGTTTTAGTCTCAAGTCCCCTAATCATCCTGGTTGCTCTTCTCTGCACTTTTTCAAGAGTCTCAACATCTCTTTTATAATTTGGTGAGCAAAACTGGATGCAGTATTCTAGTTGTGGTCTTACTATAAGGCTTTATAGAGTGGTATTAGTACCTTGATCTTAATTGTATCCCTCTGTTAATTGACCTTTCTGCCTGCTGCAACACACTGTTGGCTCATTTTTTTTTCAAAATTTCTATATCTTTAATTTTTTTTTAGCAACAATCCAGCTTTCAAGGTACAATACACATTTAGAAGGCTGAGTTTTTCCACCTTCTGTTTAAGTACCAGCACAATCATGCATAGTACTAGAATCAGTTGTGCGGGAAATGTGTCTCCAAAATTTTATCCAACTAATACTTATTTTTGTAAGATGCATTCTATCATCATTTATAATGGGACCTGATATTCAAAAAAACAGTCAAAATCTCATATCTTTAAGTTTATCTTCAGCACTGATCCCATCCTGTTATAACTAATCCAAGATCCCACTTGTTGAAAGGAGAATGGTTAATTTCTAGCATTACAACTTGATAGTTCTTCAGTGCACAACAAGGCTTCAATCGTTTACCAGTTATTAAATGGTACCTTGGAAAAATATGTTGCAAAGTTGTGTACAGAAAGAGTATATTTGTCACTCATCCACTACCTGTACAATCCCAGTTGCCAAACTTTCTAAATCAGCCAAGACTGTTCTACAAATTTTAGGACAAAAATGCCAGTTAGCACACTCAGAATTAATCCATCTTAGCTTCAGACATTACTATATACCTCAGAAATCTTTAGTCAGCCATGGGCTGTATAGGAAATACCACTGTCTACCATTACGAAAAAAAAATTACACATCACTTCTGTTAGACTCAAGAGAGACAAGACAAGAAGTTTGAGAAAAGATTGGCTGAAAAAAACAAAACAAAACAAAACAAAAAAAATGAAGTACATAAAGTGCTCCTTTAATGGTAGTTTTGGAAGTACAGTCAATCTCAAATTGTACAGTTCACAAGCATGGAGAAAAACAAAGATAACAGACACAAGTTCCAAGTAATTAACGAGTGAAGGAAAATTGAGCTTAACCGAGCACTAGACTAGACTTCCCCCCTGGTGGATTTCTCCTGGATGGTGCTGGGTTACGATTCCTCCCAGCTGCTGGAACTTCTGGGCTAGGAAGAGGTGCAGCTGGTAGGGGCTTTTCTTCACTTGAGCTTGAAGCAGTTTCTTCTGTGTTTTCAGGAGCCTCACTTTCCACACCCTTTGGAATTACAGAGTCACCAGAGCTTGCATCAGAAGAACCTCTCCTTTCAGATCCAACTACCTCAGAATTATCCACAACTTTGTTGGGCTTGGCTTTTGATTTAGCCCAAGATGGTGGATTTTCATCTGGAGTCCCAAAAATGGAATATGCCATCTTGTTCCTTTTTCCTCCTTGTTGATCTTTTGGCAAATCAAACCCTATGTTGAAATTAGAACCACCACCTGGGAGCCAGAGAACCCTGAAGCTACTTCAGCCACTGGGGTCCATCCCCGGGTAAGTAGTGGTGGTGGTCATGATGGGGAAGAAATTGGAGGAAACCGCCTGGGTGCGAAGCCAGCGGAAGATGATATTTCCACGCTCAGCTCCTGGCGGTTACAACTCTGTTGGCTCATATTTAGCTGGTTGTCTACTAAGACTCCAATATCGCTCTCATAGTTACTGCTATTAAGCTTGGTTTCACCCAGTCTGTATGTGTACTTTTGATTTTTTTTCTCGCCTAAGTATAAAACTTCACTTCTCTACATTAAATTTCATTTTGTTAGATAGGGCCCAGTGTTCAAGTCTGTCAAGGTCCATCTTGGTTTAAGGGTTGGACTAGAAAGTCCTGTAGGGAACCCATGAATTGTGCTCTGGAATTACCCTGTACCCTGAGTCCCCTTCGGAGGAAAAGGGCGGCATATAAATACAATAAACTAAATTGCTGAGGAGCAGAAAAGCTGTCTGGGGTGGGGGAGGGATGAAGACAGTTTAGATACATGAATTTAGAGGTTCTGCTGAAAAGCGTGAATTGTTTGAAGAATGTCAATCTACCAAACAATGACAATACATTTGACATTTGCTTTTTTGATACTGGAAGGTCTACATTTAAAGTGTGTTGTACCTGTCTCATTAGAAATGGTTCCTTCTGGACAAGGGACACATTGGTAGCAACAGACCTGCTCACCCTCTGGAACTCTTCTCCTCTCTCCTGCATGGCACCTCTTCATGCCACACCTAGCAATAGGCACCTTCTAAAAGAGAAAAGACAAATACTGTTGGTGGCCCAAACATTGAATATGCTTCTTTTATTGATTTGTTCATTCATGATTCCATTATCTGAGTGTCTTCAAAAGAAATGGTTACATAGGGCACATCACAAATCAAGAAAACCCATAGGGGGGTTAAGGCCAGTGCCATTCCAAACCACCCATGGATACTGGAGATTGGAACTGGGACTCAGCATGCAAAAGAAGACTTATGAATTGAGACATAGTTTTCCTAAAACAAACAATCTAAAACAATTTTTGATCTGTCACAAATCAGACTTCAAACATGTTCTATGTAAAATAAATTTTTCATCAAATGGTTGCCCACAATTTTCTGATAAGGAGGATTTTTGGAATTCCCAGAAGGGAATGAGTCTTTAGGAGGAATTTATTTGACCTTCCAGCTCACCTTTATTGCCCAGACAATTGCATCAGAGTTGATGATGAAATCTTGGTCTTGGGAAGCCCCAGGGTCTATATGTCCAACTTTCATGGGGACAAAAGATAGATTTGGGAAGAGAACGCAGTTGAGAAGATCATAACGAGCAGACCCCAGTCCATCTTCTGAGAAGTATATTTCATCTCCAGCACTGTTGTTGAACTGGACAGTCCTCAAATAGGGAAGAAGCTGAAAGAAAACAGACATTCAGACAATGGAGTAATTTGTTGAAGACAAAAATTGGGGCATCATGGTTTCTATCATTCTTGGGGTGGCCATCATCTTAGGAGATGTGTGTATATCTGAGAATCTAGAAGAGTTTCTTTGGTGGAGATCTGAATAATCAGAAGTAACACAAAACTTCAAAAACTCCTCTTTCACAATGGGCATTTTTATTATGGCTTCTTCAACTGCAGTTCTATGAGAATGATACCTATATACAAAGAATTCAATGTATTATTTCACATAAATAGGAGTGGAACCAATTTCTACCGGAGATAGTGGGTCAATCATATGTCACTGAGATTAAGCTTGCTTGGGATCACATATCCATCATCTGACAAAAATGAAAAAAATAACATATAAATAAATAAACTATAAAAATAGTAATTAAAATAAAAACAAATACAGAGATTAAAAAGGAAAAAAAAAGAAAAGTGGGAGTCAATGGACCGCTATGTCTTTTTCTCCTGTCGGTTTCCATGTTTCTTTACTTCTATTTATTCTCACTATAATGACATTTTTCCTTAATTCTAGGCTGGATCTCTCTTTGATAATCTTCCATCTATTATTTCTTGTCCTGCCTTCAGATGCTCTGGAGATAAATTGAGCCCCTCTTCTCTGTGACAGCCCCTCAATATTTGGAAAGCTGCATTCAGTTCACCCCTAATCTTTCTCTTTGTTGGACTAGAGTTCCAGTTCCCACAACCTCCAAAACTACAAAAGCCAAAAACCCATGTGAATGAAACACTGATGGACACAGGGAATGGGGCATGAGAGAAAGGGCATTGAAGTAGAGAACTAAAAGAAGGATGAGGCATTTGGTGGAACAAGCAAGATGACTCTGAAGCTACAATGGTAGAGTAAGATGTAGTTGATCATTTCTAGCCTTACAAGCCTTCCTGAGATACAGACCAGCTACAGCCATCAGGTCACAAGAAACTCTTTCCTCCCAAGAACTGTGTGATGAAGGAGCAACTCACTCAAATTGAAGTTTACAAGGCTTCAGAAGTATCAAGGCTGGAAGATGTTGAATAAAGGGGGATTAAGCCCTCGAAAATGAACCAAATCACCCAATCCTTAAAAGTGAAGGCTACCAAGGAATGGTGGTTATGCTGCCTTCATAGCTAAAATGGTGGGTAGTTAAAAGAATATAGAGTGAAAAGGCAACTTTTAACATTTAGCACTAATAATAGCACTTAGACTTATCTACCACTTCACAATGCTATACAGCCCTCTCTAAGTGGTTTACAGAGCCAGCCTCTTGCTCTGAACAATCTGGGTCCTCATGTAACCCACCTCAGAAGGATGGAAGGCTGAGTCAATCTTGAGCCTGGTGAAATTTGATCTCCCAAATTGCAGGCAACTGGCAGTCAGCAGATGTAGCCTGCAGTCCTGCATTCTAACCACTACATCACACCGGTTTAGCTATTGTTATGGAATCCAAATGCAGGCTTGAAGCAAATGGTCAAGGCTTAGGGCTGTGTTTATTGTTGACATGAGCATTGGAGGCATTCTCTCCAGAAATAATGGGAGGAACTCCTGCAGAGAACAGGACAAACTCGTATGTATGCATTTCAGAAATGAATTTTACACTACGTTAAGTCCTATTGAGTGTGCTAAAGTTAACAGAGATTGTGTTCATACAACCAGCTCTGCAGCGCAAGAAATGGCAAACTCAATACACTGGTCGACTCACACAAGTCAAGCCATACAGTGTTGGGTTGACAATTTTTCCACTATGTGTTTTGGCGCGCTCCCATAAGCGCTCATGTGTATGAACAATGATTCTGTGCACACACAGAAATGTATGGGTGGGTGGGCAAAGCCTCCCACTGCCACTACTGTAGTACTGGTTCTGCCAAATTGGGCTGAATTGGGAGCAACCCACCACTGAAGCCATAGAAACTAAGCCACAATTAAAATGAACTGAGTTGAGTGTCTTTTTGGAAAGGAGGGCAAGATCAGAAAATGTGGAGGGATCAGGTGTATAGGATTGCAAAGAGTCGGACAGGACTGAATGGATAAGAACATCACCATCATCATAATCACCACCCAGGCTACATCCATAAGGAAACTGAGATGGTTCTGAAAATATACCCACTAGGACAGTTGAAACATCTGGCAGAATCTTGTTCTATGTTATTCTGGGATGATGATACCTCCCTGGAATGACCACTTTATGAAACTCAATCTTTGAGGACCTTTTTCAAAGGGCTTCCCTAAATGGAACCTATGGCCAATGATTTTTTCCCCTTCTACCTTTTTTCAACAAAAACTATATGAAATTCACTTGACAATTGTTTTTTAATTAGTTTCCATTTGGTTTGATGCCAATTATATGCAGTGATATGATGCCATGTGCATTTTATTTCCAGAAATGCACATTGGAAACTTCTTCTTGAAAGATCTATGGACTGGATTAAAAAAAAAAGTCACAGAAATTACCTTCCATGACTGGATATTTGAGATCCTCTTTCCAAGTCTTAGCATGGCTGGTCGCCCTCTGGACTCATACATTGCATGTAATGAATGTGCCAGAGCATAAATGGCATTGTAGATATTGTAACTTTCACCTGCCATGCTTGCTTCAAACATGTAAGCTGGCAGATTCTGCAAATTCTCCTTTCCTGTACAGGGTTTTTTCTCTTTCGGAGGGACCTTGTCTGGTTTGTGGATCTGGCAATCAAAGACCCACTCCCACCATCGTGGGAGAAAGACATTCCTTTGTGGGTTCAAAGGGTCTAAAGACATGAGAACACAACTGAATTCGGAGATATCCCTGATGTGGTCTCTAAAATGCAAAGCCCCGTAGAAGGGCTTTATAGCTTTCAATAGATATTCAGATTTCATCACATTAAATTTCCAATTGGATGTAAGGATCCAGACATTCAGAAATGATTTTTTTGTCAATGTTTCATAAACTAACACAAACAGTTGTACATTTCTGATGGTACTAGAGTCTCCAAATAGAATAATCACTTTGGCTTTAGACCAAGTGTTTAAAATATGGATTCCTTTCGAACTTGGACTATTAGCAAAATCAGAATTCATCATTTGAGTGAAGGCCAGGCAGATCTCCTTCTCCTTGAGCATTGGCATCACAGTTGAGATGAAATGTTCTCCATTGTCATCATCAGGGGCCACCAACCCAACCCAGTTCCACTGGAAATACAGGAGCAGCTGGACTAATCCCATATACTGAGGAAATTCACTGGGATTAATTTGGAAGAAAGAAGGATAAACTCTTCTGTCTCCCTGAGTGAACTCAAAGCCAACACCAAGCTGGAGAAAGTGAGAAACCTCTTTAAAAGACAAAGTACATTTTAATGCTGACTTTAAGGGTCCCCATTGTATGTTTTATTGTCCCAATACTCAGGTTTATCCACTTTCAATGGCAGGCTATGGCAGGCTTGATCTTCCTCCCTTCTTAGGAAGAGCCACCAATTACCTATTCTGCCTGGTTGTGATTGATGAGAAGTCAAAGGAACAAACCATCCACCTGATGCAGAGAATAAACTGAACAGAAAGGTACAGAAACATGATAAACTATGAAAGTCAGGAAGTGCTTCTTCTTTCAGAATTATATCAATATTATTTAGTGGTTATATAAAAATGTATCTTGCAATATAAAATGTGTCCCCCCAACACCTCCTTGGCTTCTGTTGTTTTTCTATTACATATTATATTCCCCTTACCTGTGGGACCTTGAAGAGGCTGAAGATGGAGTCCATCTGCCTTGAGGATTTGGCGTTGTTACCTCCAATGACAGAGAGCAGGGTGTCCTGCCTGTCACATTTGTAATCTGGAACCATTTGGCCTCGTGTAGACAGAAGAGAGAGGCTGTGTGAGGAAACCTCCCTCGGAATCTGGGCATTCTCATAGACCTGGAAGCCAAGTGTGATGTTGGGGAGGAGATCCAGATCCTTGTTCACCTCTATGACAACAAACATCAAGGCCAAGATGTGCTGGTAGTATTGGGGTGTGAGTCTATGGAGAGAGAAATATTGGGGAACATTAAATTTTGTGTGATTTTGTGTGCTGGTGAAGTTGGACTTGCCATTTTTGTGTGTCTTTGGAACCAGAGTTTCATCACTGGAGGCTTTCAAGAAGACATTGGATTTCCATTTGTCAGAAATGGTGTAAGGTCTTCTGCTTGGATGGGGGGGGTTGGTCAAGATGACCTCTAAGATTCCTTCCAAGTCTGTTCATCTGTAATCTCTTTCATTCAGCTTGGATTGATTTGTGAGGAATGAGAAAAGCGTGTCTGTCCATATCTCATATCATTTTATCACCCTCTGTTCTCCCTCCCTTCTTCACTTGGCTGAAGCCCTCCACAATGGGGGGAGAGGCACAGATTTACTAAGATTTACTAAGAGCCATTATGCATAAGCTTTGCTGACTTCTAAACTGAGTGGGTTTTTTTGTAGTACCCCACAGTGGCAAAGAGTGAACTTTTCTTTGAGGGTTTTTTCCTGTGACTTTATGTTCAAAGTAATATTACAAGTCAACTTCTTCACCAGGGCAGTGAGTATCATAGGTGCTGTCCCTCCTAACCTTTAAGTTGTATCTCACTTTTCTCATGAAGAGTTCTGGCAAGTTAGGAAATTCTAGCCTATTTCTCAAATTTTCCTCTTCATTGAGACAAGGACAAAGATCTGAAGATCCCTAGAACAAGCATTTCTTGTCCTAACACTATTTTATTTGGACTAGATGACACATACAAACCTGGTATCACAAAGGTTTGCAACATTATCAGTAACCATCATACACCAACCATCTCCCCTGATGAAATCATTGGAATTTCCAGAGTTCAAGAACAACGATGGCTGATTGGCCCCACAGTTTTGTAGAGGTTTGCAAGAATGAGTCCAGCAAATGCAAATTCATTTATACAATAAACTCAATTGCGAGTACCAACTGCAACCATAACAAATTTTGCTCATGGCCTGACCTATCCATACTGCAACGAGCCCACTCTCGCAAACTCTGTGCAGAACTCAAAAGACGTCAACACCAAGGAGATACTGACTTATACATTGACTACCACACTGATTGCATCAAAAGTAAGTCCCATAGCCCATCACCCAGCATCCAACTCCCATCATCCAAAACTAGGTACATATGCCCCTAACTTCCTCATTACCAACCATTACTGACCTTAAATGCAAGCTAATTAACACAAGAAGCATCATAAACAAAATGCCTGAGTTCCTCCTCTAACTACATATGGCTACGTTCAACATTATATTTGTCTGCAAAACATGGTTGAAACCACCCCTCCCTGACTCCATTATCAAAGTAAGAGACTCCCATGTTTACCGAACTGATTGTGAAATCCGTAGAGGAGGTGGAGTTGCTATCTTCTATAAAAAGTCACAAAATCTAAAAAATATTCAAGTTAAACATGAACACGCTCTTCCTAAGACCATCATATGCGGGTTGTCCTTAAATACCATACTTTGCTTCCTACTATGTTACAGAGCCCTTAATTAGAACATCGTACATGCTAACAAGTTAACTTCACTACTAACATGGGCCACCTCCTACCCACACCCTTTTATCTTTCTGGGTGACCTCAATCTATCTCTTATTAACTGCCCTAAATAAATGTACAACTGAACCCATATATGCAACCGATACAATGCTGTTACTAATCTGGGACTGGATCAACTAGTAATTAACAACACTAGACTCAACAACTGCCTTGATCTCCTCTTCTGCAACAGTTTAAACTCAGTTTATGGACTACAAATAAAAGAACCCTTTTCCAACAGTGACCACAGCATGATTGACTTTTGTCCCAATATACGCCCTTACAAAAATCACCATAAAGATGGGATACCTGATTATAACTTTTTAAAAAGCCAACTATGATCTCATAGACACTGATCTCTCATCTCCTGATTAGCAAGTTCTATTCACTGACTGTATTATAACATTTTTTTGCTCAAAGTCAAAAAAGTCATTAATCTTTACGTACCACTAATAACCCCCAAAACCAGGAAAAACAAATTAACCAAAACAATAAGGAAGCTCCAATCCCCCTCCCCCCCAAAAAAATATCTTTGGCAAAAAACCCAGACTGGCTACTTAGCTAACTTTAAAAGCCATTACAAAAACTTATGCCATCAAATAGAGACTGAATGCACCAATTATCACATCAATCAAAAATAAAATCTTCTGCACATGAAATCCACCCACACCTTCTATAATTTTGTAAACAACCAACTTAAAGACTCGAGATCCATCCCATCCCCAAAAGGACCTAATGGCAAAGGCTGTAATGATGAAGCGGTTAAAGCAAACCTCTTTAACATATTCTTCAGCTCAGTCTTTGTAAACAGGAGTGCCCAATATTTCCTAGTTGTAACACAAATAATTACAATGAACTAACACAAATCAATTTTACAGAAGATAATGTAGAAAAGGCACTATGCAGCCTAAAATTGTCTCTATTTATTGGACCTGGTGGAGGATGTGCATACTTCTTAAAAAAGTTTCCACTGCCATGGCTGAACCTCTAATCATAATCTTTGAAAAATATTTCAGGACCAGCTCCATGCCCAACCTATGGTCATTAGCCACAGCCATCCCTATCTTCAAAAAGGGGGACCCCAGCCTAGTTGAAAATTACAGACCAATCTCTTTATGTTGCATCACTTGCAAAGTCATGGAGTCAGTCATAAACCAATCCGTTACCCTCCACTTAGAAACAAACAAACTACTCTCTAACAAACAATTTGGTTTCAGAAAAAAGTTGTTTTGTAATCTGCAACTCCTACACTGCAAAAAATATGGACAACACAACTCAATCAGGGCAAAGCAATAGACGCAATCTACATAGACTTCTGTAAAGCCTTTGATTCAGTGGTACACTACAAACTACAACTAAAACTGAAATAGTATGGTGTCTCTGAACCCCTACATAATTGCATAGCTACATTCCTGTCAAACAGGCAACAAGTGGTCAAAATAGGGAGTGCCCTATCAAATCCTGCACCTGTTAACAATGGTGTCTCCCAAGGCAGGACCAACACTCTTTATACTTTACATAAATGACCTTTGTGAGGTCATTATAAGCAACTGCATTCTCTTTGCTGATTATGTAAAACTATTTAACACCACGGGCAATGCCACCCTTCACCCTTCACAAAGACCTTGACTATGTGTCAGAATGGTCAAACAATTGGCAACTACAAATCTCAACTGACAAATGCTCTGTCTTACACATTGGCAAAAAGAATCAGAACACCAAATACAAGCTGGGTGGATACGACCTTGTAGATGATCCTCACTCTGTCAATGATCTTGGAGTAGTCATATCTAATTATCTAAGCACCCGAGCCACTGTAACAAAAAAAAGGCATAAAGAGTGGTTAACCTAAACTTGCATAGCTTCTTCTCTGGTAATATTATACTGTTAACCAGAGCACACAAAACATTTGCTAGACCAATTCTCGAATACAGCTCATCTGTCTGAAATGCGCACTGCATATCAGATATTAATACAATTGAGTGAATCTAGAGATATTTCACGAGAAAAATCCTCCACTCCTCTGCTCACAACAGAATACCTTAGGCCACTAGGCTTGAAATTCAGTCTGACCTAAGCGTAGTACACAAAATTATCCGCTACTATGTCCTACCGTCAATGACTGCTTCAGTTTCAACCACAGCAATACACGAACACACAATAGATACAAACTCGAGGTAAAGCACTCCAAACTTGATTGCAGAAAATACAACTTCAGCAACAGAGTGGTCAATGCCTGGAATGCACTACCTGACTCTGTGGTTTCTTCCCTAAAGCCCCAAAACTTTAACCTTAGACTGTCTACTGTCAACCTCACCCCATTCCTTAGAGGTCTGTAAGGGGTGGTACATAAGCGCACCAGCATGCCTACCGTCCCTGTCCTAATATTCCCTTGTATTTGTATTTGTACTCATTTCATGTATTCATAGTCATGTTTATACTTACAGTGTATTTGTTATCTAATAAATGCTTGATGAAATGAATGAATGAATGAATGAATGAAAGAATGAAAGAATGAATGAATACATACATACATACATACATACATACATACATACATACATAAATACATAAAAATTTCTGAAAGGAGGCCTTACATCCAGAGGGAAGAAAACAATCACCTACATTTTTCCCCTCCAGGTAAAACTTACACAATGCCAATATTAAGCCGCAATGGGTACCCATGAAAATCTGGTATTTTGGACTTCACAAAAGTTACCAGGGGCAAATTCCCTCCAATAATCAGATCTCCAGGTCTGTAAAATTCCCATTGATCACGGACCTTCACATGTTTTGGCAATGCACATATGGTTTGTATCGTCTTAGCAGTAACTGAAGGAAGGAGCCAGAAGAGCAGAAGCAGCAGCAGGAGAGGCAGCCCAGCCATTCTTCTCACAATCCCTCCTAGATCAGAAATCAAGGTTAGTGCAGAAGCTGAATTGCAGGGAGCATCAGAAATCTCACCAGATTTAAATAGTTGAGCCTTCCTTGTCAGCTGGATGGCCCCAGGGCAAATTTATCTGATGTCTCTTTGCATTAAAACATTTGTATTGTATTGCTTTATTTGCTTCTGTCTATCTTATTCTGAAATTAGACTACGTTCTGTATTCTATTGTAATTATAAGGTCACAAGAATAATCCATCAATAAACTACTACTATATCAATCATGTTTTCTGTCTTTGGGCTGTGACATGACGGTCAGTTGAGTCTCAACAAACCCCAAAGTTGGCTTTTTGGAAGACAAGCTAAGGTCCCTCCCCACTGAAAAACCCAGAGCATGGTTTTTAAAGCAAGTTTTATCTTATAAGATTCTTGTGGGTTGAAATCCAGAGGGAATACATGAAGAATTATTGTTCTTCTGATAATTATAAGGAAAACAAATTGTCCTGCTTACTCAGCAACAGGTGTTAGTTGCACCTGAGATAGGAAAAACATGTTTGTGTCTCTTGTTGCTAATCCACAGAGCAGATGGACTTGAGAGTCAAGGCGAAGTTGAGGTTTTAATTGACATGAAAGTGAGCACCTGCACACAAGATGGAGTTTGGCCTGTGCCATAGTATGTTCAGACAGAATGGGTTCTAATGGGGCATGATAACAGTCAGCTGGACCCTAGTAAGAGTGAGCAATCACACCAATGTTTAAGTGTAAGAACTGGTTCAGTTACACCCACAAGACAAGGGATGGAACGGATTAATTGACTAATGAAATTTATATGGCAATCCATCTCGTGCAAAATGATTCTCAGCAGCATACAACAGTCCAGTAAAAACTGCAAATAAAGAGGACAATTATTGCTTAAAACCTTTATACTACATTTATTAAAAGGAGTTAGAATTATCGGGGTTCCCAAGTCTTCTAGCATGAACAGATTTGAGGGAACTTCAGAAACTTTGAGTAGAGATGAGGCCAACCAATGGAGCTCAGCAACCAAAGGTATAATGAGATCTACCAGAAATATAATTGTTCTTATTCATGCATTTTGCACCAGCTGAAGTTTCTGGATGACCCATATGGAATGCATTGCAATAGCCCAACCAGGAGGTGACTATGGCATCCTTTGTCCTAGAATGGGTGCAACTGGCACATAAACAAAGTTGTGAAAAGGACCTTCTAGCTATAACTGCCACTTGGTGCTCAAGCAGGAGTTGTGAGTCCAGAACAACCCCACATTTCTTGCAGGGTCTGCTTGGGGCTAATGCTACTCCACCCAGCACCATAGAGTGTGTAGTCCTAGAACTAGAGATCCCCCAAATCCAAAGCCATTCATGTCTTCCAAACGTCATTGCTTTCTCCAGGGAATTTCCCTGAATGACATGGCCAAAGTAAGTGAGACTCAGTTTCATGGTTTCCTTCCAGCATCATGGCTGGTGTTACGTGGTCCAGTACTTGATTGTTAGCCACAGTTACTGTCCAAAAGGTTGTCCAATTAGTTAAGCATATCACATCACAATACTGAGACCTAAGGAGAAATGTTTTAATACTCTAAATTGCATTGTACCAAATCCGAAATGGAATTTCAGACAGGAACTAAAATGATGCGTCTTTGGACAGAAATGATAAAATGATCATCTAAACAAATAATTCCCTCAACACTGTCAAACTATTCACTAAGGCTGTGTTAATATTACTATTAGTCTTCTCATCATTCCTATCACCCATTCCCTCCCACTTATGACTGCAGGACTGTTAACTTTGTTGCTTGTATCCTTATGATTTATATTGACATAGATTATTTCCTGATTGCTTATTTGTACCCTATGATTATCATTAAGTGTTGTACCTTATGATTCTTGATGTATGTATCTGTCTTTTTATGTACATTGAGAGCATAAGCACCAATCACGGCCAATAAAGAATTCTATTCTATTCTATTCTATTCTATTCTATTCTATTCTATTCTATTCTATTCTATTCTATTCTATTCTATTCTATTCTATTCTATTCTATTCTACTCTACTCTACTCTACTCTACTCTACTCTATGCAAATACAATAGCAGTATTGGAAGGGACCTTGGAGATCTTCTAGTCCAACCCCCTGCCTAGGCAGGAAACCAGAAATCAGATTGAAATGGTAATTTTCAGAAAAAGAAAGCAAATTCAGTATAATATTCTGTTGGAAAGAGGTTGGGGGGAGGGAAGATAAGTAAACTAAACCACTTGTCCATGAGATTCATGTAGGAAAGACCTTCCTAAAAGTTCTTTCTAAGATTGCCTGAGTTTAATAAAGTGGTCATTCCAGAGTGGAGATATGAACCACAGAGCAACAGAGAACATAGAGCACGATGACCATTCTGACAGATGCTTTAATGGTCCTAGTGGGCATATTTGGAGAACCACCTCAGGTGATTTCCTAAGGTTGTTTCTATGGATTAGTATGCTGTGTGACCCACCCCGTGTATTTCATTTGCAATGTTTTTCTAGTTGTGTGAAAGCAACCTCTGTCAATTTTAGCACACAGAACACGACCCAACCTAGTCCAAAATTTATCAGATTTTTTTTATTTCTGCATCAAAGAATAAAGAATGGGTCTCTCTGGCCAGTGAAGTCACAAATCAGGGTAGGCGTTGTGAGGAAAATAAATCCATAGAGGAGTGGGAGAGTGTTAGCAAAACAGAAACAGAGAAGAAATGTTTCATAATTGGCATATCAAAAGGCAACCTTCAAGTGTCTTAGCAATATTTATAGGAAAATGTAAGTCATGTGTTTCCTTTATTCAGGCAATTCCCCCCCCCCTTTAGGAATACTAACAGTAGAGGTTTAGGAAAGTAACTTGGCTTTTGGTCATTGTGAATATTTATGCTTACCTACTTTATTACTTATGCCTATACATGAAATAGCCTGAAAATCATAGAGTGGAGTAGAGTAGAATCAAAGAGAACAGAACAGAACAGAATAGAAATAAAAAATATCATTTTCTTCTGCTATCTGAAATGCATAAATATGTGTTCATCTTTTTCTCTGCAGGAGTTCCTGCATTATTTCTGGAGAGAATTCCTCCAGTGCGTATGTTAATCGTAAATATAGCCCAACCTAAGATGATGAAAAGTCCTACCAAGGGGAGGCCTCAGAGGAGAAAAATGCCGAAGACAACCCAATGGTGAGTGCACCCATCCATCCCTTCACCTTCCAAGCCAAGCTCCAAGTACCTGAAACAGGGGTGGAAGGGGAAGTTGAAGCAGTCGTGGACACCAGCTGCACTCGATGCTTAATCAGCATGTCGATTGTAAAGCAACTACGCATACACACAAGACCTCTAGCCTGGTGTGATGGTGGAACAATACACCTGGTGTTACGTGGACTATCAGCAAGACAACTGGTCAGACTTGCTGCCCTTCACTGAAGTGGCCAACAACAACATGGTCCACAGGAGCACTGGATTAAATCCTTTCCAGATTACCAGTGGCATGGAATTTGTTCCAATGCCTGAGCTACCTAGAGAACCTCCCTCCTCCATGTCTCTGAATGAATGGATGGACACGCTAAAGAAAGGATGGGAAAATACAAAAAAATGTTCTAGCAGATGCGGCAGAAACCTACAAGAAACAAGCTGATAAATACCGCTCACTCCAACTCCCCTTTCATGTGTGGGAAAAAGTTTTTATATCTACCAAATACATAAGATTAAGAATGCCTAGCAAGAAATTTGGCCCAAAATTTCTAGGTCCATTCCCAATAGTGAAGATAATTAACCCAGTTACAGTTCAACTCAGTCTACCCAGAATTCTAGGGAAGATTTACCCAGGATTTCATTGTAGCTTGTTGAAACCAGTAATTGGGTCCAGCATAAGATCGTTCACCCAAGCTCCCCCTCCTCCTGTAGGGGTAGAAGGAGAAACACATTATGAGGTGAAAAAATCTTAGACTCCAGGCTGTATAGGGTCGCTTACAGTATTTAGTGCATTGGAAGGGGTACCCTTTGTCCGTAGCCACTTGGGTGAAAAGCTGGGACCTAAAAGCAGATAAGTTAGTAAAACAATTCCATGATAAGTTTCCCGATAAGCCAAAGGGTCTCCTTGGGGGGGGGGGGAAGAGGTGGTTAATTTTGTTATGTTAACTTTTATGTTATTCTCTTTTCAGGAAACGTTTTTCTTCTGAGGAGAGGCCGCCTGTCAGGCCTGCAGCCGGTTCCTTTTAGGATCTTTGGCCTGCCACACTCGCTCTTATTTTACTATGCTGTTTCATTAGTGGGGAATTGGGAGGGGGAATAGTAAGGGGTAGAATGTGTTGTTGTCAAAATAAAAAAATCCTTTCCAGAAAGCCAAGGTCATTCTTTGTCTCCGCATCTCTGAGCCTGACCAGAACTGGATGGGTGGAAATGCCAGCGAGGCAGTGGAAGATTGGACCATGTGATGGACTTGTGATGTGGGGGCAAGATCATGAACTTTCAACTGGGTGGGAACCCCGGGAAGCTTTCAGATTCAGGTTTCCCGCAGAAGTACCAACATGTCTCTCTTAATAAATTGGAACTCTGAGGAAAGCTCTGCCTTGGACTCTGATTTAATTTTGTATGATATTTGGAATGCTGACACTCATTTTGAAACTGTAAGTTTCCTTTCACATCTTGTAGTTTACTTATCAATTTCTTTTCTTTTTCTTTTTTCGATTTGTAGGCTAAACATCTTCCTGATTTATTAGCATTTTCAAAAAAGTTTTGTTTTGCTCTTATGATTTGTTGTGCCAATTCTTCCTTTTCTATTAAGTTCAGTTTGTGTTTTATTATTTCCATTCACTAGTAATTCTTACTTCATCTCAGTGGATTTCCAAAGATTAACCCTCCCTTACCATAAAGAGGTTTGTGTCCAGTCCAAACATGTTTACTTAGCATGCTCTGAATAACATGGCTGGGTCTCTTAAGAGTTGGAGCTGAGATGAACACTTATCTTGAAGACTTAAAACCTTACTTGAGCCCTCTGAAGTCATGAGAGCATCACACTCCCTACATCATCCTTTCTTGATTTGCTCTAGGAAGAGGGTCTCTCTCTGTGGCCAATGATTTGGCTTTTAATGTTGCTATGGTCCTTGCCTGCAGCTGTCCAGATGGTCCTGAGGCCAAACTGCTTCTGGAGGAGACCTTTCCAAGCACAGAAAGACTATTACAGACCTGGAGATCTCATTATCGGTGGAAACCTGCCTCTCTCAATTTCTGTAGTCCCATTTCTTATTTTAGATGAGCGTCCTGGTGATTGGGATGTCTATTATCTGTAAGTCTTTCCTTGATTGTCTTTTTATTCAGGGCAACATGGAAAGGGCAGACTTGAAGATGGGGCAGATTTAAATCCCACCTAGCTGCACACTGTTTCTCCTTGATGATTCAATCTCCTTCTAATCCCCTTCTCAAGCCCTCTGACTCTTCAGTGGAGAAGAATAGCTTGTCATACAAAGGAGTCAACCTTTTCTCCATGTTTCTGTAGGTAAAGTGCACGTTGCAGAGAAGCCAATTTGGACTGAACTTAGGGAGAAATAATGCCAGGATCCTTTATCTTATAGTTGGACTAAATTCATCTTCCCATCTTATTATTCTGATGATCTGTAACACCATTCTTCATGCTTTCATTATATCAAATATAGAGAAAGTCTGTCTTTTGTCCCACCATGTCTCGCTTACCATAAATCTCCTTTAAATCCTGGGCAAGCCAAGAGAGTTTCTTGGAGAATCCCCAACAGAAAGAGTTCTGCATTCTGAGGCATTAAAAGGGCTTTTTCTAAGTGGATGTCACCCAGATATATCAGCTTAATCATTCTAATTTAATTTAATTTCAATCTCCTCTTAATCCTGGGCCCTTCTAGGTCAGCCAAGTGAGCTTCTTTGAGAATCCCCAATTGAAAGAGTTCCACATTCTGAGACACTAAAAGTGCTTTCCAGATCTATTGGGTAAATCATTGCGGGTCAGCAAAAGTCAATCTGATCAGACTCTAATTTATTGGATTTATGAAGCCACCAAATTGAAAGGACTCTGATAACATGATGGGTGAAGGGTGGGAATAAGTCCCTGAGAATGCAAGTTGTCAGCCTGTAAAGATTTCCAAGACTGGATAAAATAAAGTGTGTAGCTTTAGCAAGATGATCAGCCTCATTTCCTTAACTGGAGTGAGAAATACATTTTGGAAAAGTCAATACTGACTTGAACTGAGTTCATGCTGTAAATGATCATTTCTGCACCCGCTCATAGAAAGGTGCTTCAGACTGAGGGAGAGACAACTGATTGACAGCAACCCTGTTTTCTGACAGCAGTAAAATAAATTGTATTGATCTGTTTTATGATTAACTCCTAGAATCCTGATACTGCTTTCTTAACCAAAATCTCCCTCCTGCTCCTGTCTAATTTTTGTCCTCCAACAATCCTCCAACAAAGACCTATTCCCAAGAACTACCAACATGTCCTGGCCTTGGCATTTGCCATTCAGGAGGTCAACACAGACCCACGGCTTCTCCCCAACATCACCCTGGGCTTCCGCATCTACCAAGAGAACCAGTATGCAAGCATGACTGAAGAGGTCAGCCTGTCTCTCCTCTCCAGCTGGGGGAAATTGTTTCCTAACTATAAGTGTGACACACAGGACAGCCTTCTCTCTGTCCTTGGGGGTCTCAACTCTAGAACCTCATACCAGATGGCAACCGTGTTTGGCTGTTTCAAGACTTCTCAGGTACTTGGACACGTAACATGATGAAAGGGGGAATGCAAATGTAATGCTGTATGTTCTGCCTTGTGTGGTTACTTCCAACAACCTGCAGAGCCAATTCTGTGACCTGCAGAAAACATCTCATGAAAGAGCAAGGTTGTGGGGACGAGGTCTAGAATAGGATAACCTGCTTGTCTAGATAGTAACAAAAATACAGATACTATTTTCCTTGCTTAACTTCTTCCTTTTTCTCCATCTCCAACCTCCCTTCAGCTAGGGTATCGCTTCTCTGACCCTGTTCTGAGGGATAGGACTCAGTTCCCCACCTTCTACCAGATCGATCCCCAGTATCACCTGCAGAATGCAGCCATTGTCCGACTCCTTCTGTATTTCCAGTGGAACTGGATTGGGATTGTTGTTCAGAGATCAGAGAGCAGTGACCATTTCATCCAGATTTTTGATGCCACCCTGTCCCAGTATGATATTTGCATACAATTTGTAGAACAGATCTTGCCCGTAATCTCAATATTGAATATATTGCACAGGCCTCAAATATATATGCTTCAGACAATTTTGAACAGTGATGCTCAGGTTGTGATTATTTCTGGGGACTCCAATGCTCTGCAAAGCGTTATAGTATCCCTCTATACTTATGAAGAAGAGAACCAGGCTTCTTCTGGGAAGGTCTGGATCCTGACCACCCAATGGGAATTTTCAGCTATTGGCTATCACTATGATTGGGTGAAATTAAAGTCCCTCCATGGTGCTTTGTCTTTCACGGTCCACACAAACCCAGTGTCAGGATTCAAAGATTATCTCTGGGCTTTGAATCCATACAAACCTCATGGAAACGTCTTTCTCCCTGAATGGTGGGAAGTTGTATTTGACTGTGATATGTTGAAGGCAGGTGTGTCCTCACCTGGTGGCCGAAGGGTTTGCACAGGGCAGGAGAACCTGGACACCATCCCGGCTTCTGTCTTTGATGGAAAGATGACCAGTTTCAGCTACAGCATCTACAATGCTGCCTATTCTGTGGCACACGCATTACAGGCTGCGTATACATGGGAATCACGACAGGTATTGAAGAGGGGCAGAAAGAAGCCACAACTGCTCTCTATGAAGCCCTGGCAGGTAACTCTCATCTTCAGGTCTTCCCTTTTGGCCAAGGAATCTTTCCTTCTCTTGGTCACCTTCACTTTGCACTAAGTGTTTCTTTGTCTGGTCTACCCAATTATGGGGCAGAACATACTGCTTCCATTTCTGCCTTTCAGTCCCAATCCAGGAGCCTTCATAGACAGTGACTTTCATGACAAACTATTTTTGTGTCAAATTTATGTTTTATTCCTTTATTTCTTTGTCTGTGAAACGTAAATTCTTCACTTTGCACTCTTTTAGGATTTATGAACTTTTGCCTTTAATCTCCACTGTCTTGTCTAAGTACTTCCCCCACCCTCTTTTTACAAAAATCTCATATCTTGAAATTTACAGAAATTTTCCCTGTTGTCTCCAGACGATTCGTAAGGGAAACAATAAAGTAAATAAGAATGAGAAAACTTAGAGAAACTTCCAAGCAGGAACATGCAATATTGATGGATCTCATTCATTACTTGGATTAACTGCTTAACCAATGAGATTTTACAGAGGAGTCACCTGGCTCTGCAGTTTTCCTATTAATTTACTTTTTCAAGCACTTTTCTTTCCCCTTCACAGTAGAGTTTAGGTCCAATCCTTGAAGCTGAAGATGTAGCCGCTCCAGAAATGGAACTTTCATTGTCTCAACTTCCATTTCAGTTGGGATTCTGGTGTAACAACAAGTCATAGTTTAAATGGAATTAAGTCTCAAATTTAATAGGTATATTTTGCTCCCTCCACGCTTTCATTTGACATGAAAATTGTTTTTCTTAACCTTAAAGTGAAATATATTTTCCTTATTTGTCAAACGTTATTTTCTCTATCAACTAAGAAAACACTTGCCACTCTAGTTCTGCAGCTGGGTATAATAAAGTAAAAGAAATAACAGATTGTCACTTTTTAAAACAATTTTTATTTGTTTTTAAACAAAGACAAACAAAGATAAAAATAAAAATAAAAATAAAAAACCCATCTTCCATTACAAATTGTAGAAAATATGTCAGTTGGTTACAGTATTTCCATGCATCTCTTCCATAGTCACCACCTGCTTTTCATATGAAATTGCATATTTTAAATTCACCTATATTCATGTATATCACAATTATTATATCTCAACCTGAATTTGACTATAATTGTTTTTATGTCCTTTTATATATAATATTCAAAATCTAGAATAGGATTACATAATAACATTCCATTAAATCATCCTAAAATCATCTAATCACAATACATCTTTATAATATATTCTAGATAAAGCTTTTAAACCTCCTCTCATAATCTCCATATATTGTTTATATAAAATTTCATATTATCAAACTGATATATCTATATGTGTTATTATCACTATTAATCATTATTTAATCATTAGAGAGCCGAGGTGGCGCAGTGGTTAAATGCAGCACTGCAGGCTACTTCAGCTGACTGCAGTTCTGCAGTTCGGCTGTTCAAATCTCACCGGCTCAGGGTTGACTCAGCCTTCCATCCTTCCAAGGTGGGTAAAATGAGGACCCGGATTGTTGTTGGGGGCAATATGCTGACTCTGTAAACCGCTTAGAGAGGGCTGAAAGCCCTATGAAGCGGTATATAAGTCTACCTGCTATTATTTACCTATAGCTAGTAAACTAAATTTAGCTTAATTTTTATTATACATTTTCATTGCATCAACCTGTATCCCTCCAGTGATAGTACAATCTTATATCTCTTGCCATTTGCAGCAGTAATGTTCTAGTTACTTTCTTAATAAATCTTATATAAACCTCCCTTGGCAACATGCTGTTCCTTTCGTATCTCACAAAAGCTTGAAACCCAATATCTGCTCTGGGTTATCACTAATTCTTCTATCAAGATTTCCCTCCTTATCTCTGTCAATTTTCTCTCTTTTCTTCTTCTGTGCTTTGAAGTCTGGGGTAGAGTTCCAATCTATCCATCTCTCCTTTCCATATTCTGCTCTTGCCATTACCAACCACGCTCACTTTGTTGTCAGTATCCACAGTTTTCTTATCTCTTTGCTTCTTTTTTCCTTCCATCTTTTGAACTCTGTCCTCCACTTTCTTCATTTGGTAAACATCCTCAATTTCTCCATCCAATTTTTCTGTTTTGTATTCCATATTCTCCAAATTCTTTTCAATTCTCTCTGTTACAGCTAATAGATTTTGAATTTCAAACATAATCATTTGCAATGTTACAGTTTCTTATTCCTGCTGGGCCATTCTTTAAATTTTGCAGATAATGCCACTATAGGGTTCAAGGCTATTTAATACACTTCAAAAAGGTTATTATCTTTCAAGTCAAAATGTTGTCTTCTCTCCAAAAGCTAGTGATAGAACTTCCAAAAGGCACCTGTATAAGCAACTTGTGCACTTCCTACTACCACTGTCAGTAAACAAGCTGAAAGAACCTTGAATCTCAAGTGATCAAAGAGAAAGAAGAAGAAAACAATGTATCCAGCCTCCAGCCTCTAAGTGGCAGTGTAATTGTTTTTCCTCCTGTAGTTACAACCCTCTTTAATCCTTCTTATTTTCTTCTTTATATTCCAAGGTTAAGAAAGAAAAAACCCTTAAATTGAGATAAAAAAACAATCCAATCAATCCAGTCAGGCATTATAAAAAAGAAGGGGAATTTTAACCCATAGATATAAGCAAAAGTGAAAAAAGAAAAAATTAATCCATTCAGTTTAAAAAACAGGGAGCCTCTGAAAAAGTTCCATCCGTGAAAAAAAAAGAAATTAGAAACTGGATAACACACTAAGTTCAGTGCAGACCAATCTTGCCGCCTACAGTCTTTTGTCTTCAATTTTAACTTAACTTAAAAAAATTTCTTGGGTAGTCTCTTCCTCTAATAATAAAATTTCCTCACCAATTCGACACACTTTCTCTTTCTGATTTCTTCCCATTCCGGAGCTGTCCCAAATTCAGCAGCTTCATTAGCTGCATTTCTCTCGCCCGAAAAAAAGGGCTATTCCTGGATCTTTCAGGGACTTTGTGATGTCTTAATCACTGTCTCTGCAGGACAGTTTAGGTTCGAATGGACCATCCAGCAGCAGGAATTTGACTGCAATCTCGGAGCACCAAGATTGCACGTCATGCCGTTGCGACATCAGCTCTCTTCCCCAGCAGATTGTCTCTTAAAGGCCTATCCAGGAAATGCTGGCTAATCCCATCTCTGTTTCATGTCCTGCATTCAGAATAATATTCCTTCAACATATTGCAATTTTAAAAGAAATCTTCTGTCAGTTAGCCTGCTGTTTGCTGCCATAGAAAAGGGGGAAGAGATCAGTGGATAATTTTCCATTGCAGCTTTGCAACTATGGCCTGGACTTTGCATATCACTTCAAGGTCACTTCTTCTAGCTTTGGTATGCAGCATCCCTCTGGTTGACTAGCTACAAGGGGGCTGGACTGTACAGTTTGTTTCAAGTTGCTGTTTTCGTGCGCTTTGCCTCAGAGCCTGCCTGGAATTTTTTGCTTTTGGATTGTTCCTAATAAAAGTATTTTTCTCTAAATTTCTGGAACTGAGGATTTTTCTTTCCTAGGAAACAGCCCTGACAATCTCTTTATATCAGCTCTCTTCCCTTTTATGAGCTTGTTCTTTGTTTGCTTGTTTTGCAATTTCAGATCAACGTTTTCTTGAGAAACATGGTTTTTAACAACACTGCTGGGGATGAAGTCTCCTTTTCAGAAACTGGGATGAAATATGAAGGATTTGATATCCTCAACTGGGTCGTCTTTGCAAATATGACGATCCTTCGAGAGAAAGTCGGATGGGTCAATTCCGAGGCTCCTTCAGCTGAAGGTTTCAGCATCGATCCTGATGTCATTGTGTGGGTCAACCAGGTGGGGACCAGACACTGTTTCCAGGGCTAAGGAAAACTGAGAGAAGGGGCTGTTGAGGTGGAAACTGTGATCAGAATGGAGCAAGAAGGAGGCACTTTTATGCAGATCATGTAGCCAAGCTGAATGTTTCTCACCTCTCAACACTAAAATCTCTCCTTCCAGACAAAGCCTTTCTCCCGATGTGTGAAGCACTGCCTTCCAGGAGAGGTCAGGAAAGTGGCAGAGGGGAGGCCCATTTTCTGCTATGAATGTGTTTCTTGCCCAGACGGGACCATCTCTAATCAAACAGGCAAGTTGCTCAAGAAGTCCCTCAAAGCCAAATGAGAAGGTCTGGCAAGGCTGGATGGAAAGGGTTGAAGGAGAACCCGAGAGAGCAAATCAGTTCAGCCAAATCAAGATGATGCAATGTAAAGAGTGGCCCACTGAACTCAGCCTTATTTCAGGGTCTTCTGCTTGAGTGGGGGTTGGACTAGAAGACCTCCGAGGTCCCTTCCAACTATGTTATTCTTTATTCTGTACATTATTAGCAGCAGTTTTTCAAGATTATGGGGGTAAATTTTCAATGTCTTTAGGGGACTAGTCAGTTTTAGCCCTAAATAAAGGACTGAGTTGAATGAATGAACCAAAAATCACATATGACCCCAAGATGAAAGGAACAAATCTACAAATCAGAAGAATTGCATTGCTGTTCTGAGTTTTCTGCCTTACAAGCTTTCTTTGCTA